>NW_028294949.1:0-139000 GCF_964341445.2 Mesoplodon mirus | reverse complement strand
GGATTCTTCCATTACTTTCTTAACATTCCAAGCCACTAGAGCAGTGGTTCTCAAAGTATGGTCACCTTGTAACCAAGCAGTACCCTATGGGGCCTTCCTAGGACAGACCCATCACCATATCCTCTATTGTAGTTTCTCTCTGAAGTACTCAGATAATAGTATCTCAGGCATATTTCTTGAGTTTTCAGATGCTAAAAACCACCACCCAATGGAAGAAATGAACTCTTTGATGATCATGAGCATGTAGCCCCCAGACCTTCTGGCACCTAAGGATGGATAATGTTACCTGCCTTGTGGCCTCAACATCAGCCAGTCAGAGGATTGTGCACGAGCTGATCACATGCCCTGGGATGTCCCTCCCTCACCTGGCCTTTAAAAATGCTTTGCTGAAATCCTTTGGAGATTTCAGGGGTTTTGGAACACGGACCACCCCTCTCCTTGCTCGATCCTGCAATAAACCTTTCTCTTCTCCAGACTCCAACCTTTAGGTTTGTTTGGCCTCACTGTGCTTCAGACACATGAACCTGCATTCGGTAACAACCTGACCAGCTTTACCAGCATCCCCTGATAATGTGTCAGATATTCAAGTTTTAGGGCCCTATCCCAGCCCTATGGAATCAGCAACTCTAGTGGGGCTCAGTGATCTCTGTTATAACAGGCCCTCCATATGATTTTTATTCACCTTAAAGTTTGAAAATATCTGCATTGTCAGCTGGCCAAAGCGTCCACCAGCAGGTGAAGGGGAGTGACGCCTGGAAAAGATAGGGAGTAGCCAAGGCAAGTACAGCAGCATTTGCCGTGGTAGTAATGGAGAATGCCTTTTCTCCACTGGTTGGCACAGACTAGTATCTGGGAGCAGTGGCAGGGTTATTTAGGATGCTTTACAATTCAATGTAGAGTGACCGCTGTCCTGGTTTGCCAGGGACTTCCCCTGTGTGAACACTTAAAATCTCATCCTGGCAAACCCCTTAGCCCTGGGTTTGAAAAACTTAGGGAATAACATGAAATTTAGGGGAAACATGATCTAGGATTTGGGCAAGTCACAAGTGCTAATTAAAGCGAAGCAAGTATGGACAACATCTAGCCTTCTTTACCCCTTTGTGGGAAGGTAAATCTGATTGGGTGAAAGGACTTATTATTAAGAAATCTTTGTAGAAACATCCCCTTCTGCTTAGTCCGCTGGTTCTCAGTTCTGGCTAGACACTGGCATCGTCTGAGCAGATTTAAAGTTATTTTATTGGTCTAGGATGACCAACAGTCAGTGTGAGGGTTTTTAAAAAGTGCTTCAGATGATTCTAATATGCAGCCAAATTTAGGTGCCACTGCTTAAGCTTTTGAACCACTGCTACCTTTTTCACCTCATCTTCCTATGAGAATATCCAACTGTAGTTGAGGTTTGTTTTTTTTTCTTTTTCTTTTTTTAACTGTCTTATTATAAGATTTACTGTCTTAAATAAGATTGAATGTACAGAAAATCCTGCTAGTCCATCTGGTATAACTAGATACTTAGAATAATATCGTTAAGATATATACCATTTAAGTACTGTGACTGGCCTTTTAAAAATTAACATATGCATTGAATTAGTACAATCTCTTTTGAAGTTGTCATGTTGGGGAGCTATACCTGTAATCTGCTGCCATTGCTAAATATCTGGACAATTCTTATTAGGAATTGTTTTTAAACATCTTTAGGGATTAAAACCAAGAGTGCTGTATTATTTGTACTGGGACCACAAAAACCTCACAAAGTTTCCCCACTGTACCTTCTACCCCCATCTCTAACCCTTGGCAACTTCTAATCTGTTCTCCATCTCCACAGTTTTGTTATTTTAAGAATAATATGTAAACATAATCATGAATTACTTAATCTTCGGAGATTGGCTTTTAAAATTTTTTTCTTCAGCATCATTCCCTTGAAGTTCATTTTAATTTTTGCATATATTAATAATTTGTTCCTTTTCGTTGCTCCGTAGTATTCTATCATAAGATTTTATCACAATTTGTTTCAACATTCATCCATTGAAAGACATTTGGGTAGTTGCCAGTTTTGGGCTATTATAAATAAAACTGCTCTGAACATTTATGTGTAAGTTTCTGTGGGAACTTAATTTTTTGTTTCTTTTGGATAAATGCTCAAGAGTACAAGTACTGCGTTGTAGGGTGAATCTACTTTTAGGATTAAAAGAGACTGTCAAGCTGTTTCTCAGAGTGGCTAAACCATTTTATTTTTCCACCAGTGACGTGATATAACTTTTCTACGTACTCGCCAGCATTTGATGTTGTCACTATAATTTTAGTTATTCTCTGATATCTCATTATGGTCTTAATTTGCATTTCCCTAATGCTAATGATGTTGAGCATCTTTTCATGTGCTTCTTTGCCATGTGTATATTCTCTTCCATGAAATGTCTGTTCCTGTCTTCTGCCTATTTTCTAGTTGGATTTTTTTAAGTTGTTTGGAGAGTTCTTTGTATATTATAGATACAAGTCATCTGTCTCATATGGGATTTTCAAATATGTTTTCCCACTGTGTAATTTGAGTTTTCATCCACTTAAAAGGATCTTCTATGAAGCATTTTTAACTCATTTTGATGAGATCCAATTTATCAGTTTTTGCTTTTATTGATCATACTTTCGGTGTCAAGTCTAAGAATTATTCACCTAGTTCTAGATGCCAAAGATTTTCTCCTATTTCTTTTTCTAAAAATGTCCTGCTTTTACATTTAAGATTATGATCCACTTTGATTTAATTTTTGTGTAAGGTGTGGAGGTTTAGGTTAAGGTTCATTTTTTGTTTGTTTTTGTCGAGGGATGTCCAACTGTTTCAGTACCATGTTTTGAAATGTCTACTCTTCCTTGATAGCTTTTGCACTGCTGTCAAAAACAGGTTAAATGTATTTATGTCAGTCTATTTCTGGGTTCTCTCTTCCATTCCATTGATCTATGTATCTACCCTCCAAAATTACTGCGAAGTCTTGAAATTGGGTGGATTAATTCCTCCCATTTTAATCTTCCTTTACAAATTGTTTTAGCTATTCTTCAGCCTCTTCTTACCATACAAATCTTAGAAAAAGCTTGTCTATATCCGCAAAAACCTTGAGGGCATTTTAAGAGTAATTGTGTTAAGCCTCTTAACTTGGGGAGAATTGACATCTTTATTATGTTGTGTTTTCTAATCCATGAACAAGGTATGTCTCCCTATTTGTTTGGGACTTTAAAATTTTTCTTCATCAGCATTTTGTAATTTTCAGTATAGAGGTCCTATAAATGTCTTATTGGGCTTGTATTTAAGTATTTATTTAGGTCAGTTGTAAATGGCATCACATATTTTAATTTAAGCTTCTACACATTTGTTATTAATATATAATGTGATAAAATTGTGTTGATCTTGTACTCTAAAACATTTACAAACTAATATTATTTCTCAAGCTTTTTGTGGATTCCTCGGTATTTTCTCCATTTAGATTATCATCTCCTCTTCAGACACAGACAGTTTTACTTTTCCTTAGGCAATATAATAGGATATATTACTCTTCAACATTCAGTAGGATATATTCCTTCCTATTCAACATAGTAGGAATAGTCCTTTTATCTTTTAAATGAACTTTTTAAAACTTTAACATTTAAATTTATGTATTTATTTATTTTTGCTTATTTTCTTACTAGAACCTCCAGTAATATATTTAATAAAAGTGGTGAGAGCAGATATCCGTGCCTTGTTTCTGATCTTACAGAGAAAGCATTCAGTCTTTCACAGTTAAATATAATGTCGGTATAGGTTGTTTGTAGATCATCTTTATGAGTTTCAGTATGTTCCTTTTCTATTCCTAGTTTGCTTGGAGTTCTTTTTTCTTCTTTTTTTACAATCATGAATGGGATTGGATTTTGTCAAGTGCTTTCTCTGCATTATTGGATAGGATCACATGACTTTTCCCTTTAATCTATTGGATATGGTGGATAACATTGTTTGATTTTCAAATATTTAACCAACTTCGCATAACTAGAATAAATGCCACTTGGTCATGGTATATTATTCTTTTTATATATTTCTGGATTTAATTTTCTAATATTTGGCAGAGGATTTTTACAGCCAATTTCATAAAAAATATTGGTCTGTAGTTTTCTTCTTTCTATCCTATCCCTGTCCGGTTTTGGTATCAAGGTAATACTGGCTTCATAAATTTAATTAGGAACTGTTCCTTCTACTTCTCTTTCTTATCAAATCATGTAAAATTGGTGTTAATTCTTTATGTCTTGGGTAAAAGTGAAACATCTAAGCCTGAATATTCCTTTTGGGAGTTTTTAAATGAAAAATCAGTGTTTCTAATGGTTACAGGAAAATTGAGATTATCTATTTCATCTTGGCTGAGTTTGGGTAGTTTTGAGTGTAGAAGCATTGGTCCATTTCATCTACATTTTTGAATTTATAGTGTAGACTTGTTCATAGCAACTTGTCCCTTATTAACCTGCAGGATATGTCATGGTATCCCTGGTTGCATTTCTGATATCTGTGATTTGTGCCATCCATCTTTTTATCTTTATCAGTCTTGCTAGATCTTTATTGATTAGATTGTTTATTTCCAAGAACCAGCCTTTTGTTTCATTGATTTTTCCCCCCTATTTTCCTGTTTTCAGTTTCATGGATTTCTATTTCATCTTTATTATTTCCTTCTTTCTGCTTGTTTAGTGTCTTTTCCTCTTCCTTTTTTACTGTTGTAATATAGAAAATTAGATTATTGCTTTGAAATACTTTCTTTCCCAATTTAGTGCTATAAACTTCCCTTTCAGCATTGCTTTCACTTCATTCTGCAAACTTTGATCTGTTATATCTCCATTTTCTTTTTTTCTATGCATTAAAAAATATTTCGTTGGTGCTGTCTTTTTTACCCATGAGTTATTTGGAATTGTGATGTTTAGTTTCCACGTGATTGAAGATTTTCCTGTTGTCTTTCTGTTATTGATTTCTAGTCTGATTCCATTATGGCTAGAGAACATACTCTATGATTTTAATTCTTTTAAATCTGCTAATTTTTTTATGAATATATAAATGAAAGAAATAAGAAAACCTCTGAGTCTTAGCATCCAACACTTAGGCACATTACAATTTAAATCTGCTAAGGTTCTTTTTTTTTTTTTTTTTTGCTGTACGCGGGCCTCTCACTGCTGTGGCCTCTCCCGTTGCGGAGCACAGGCTCCGGACACACAGGCTCCGCGGCCATGGCTCGCGGGCCCAGCCGCTCCGCGGCATGTGGGATCTTCCGGGATCGGGGCACGAACCCGTGTCCCCTGCATCGGCAGGCGGACTCTCAACCACTGCGCCACCAGGGAAGCCCTGCTAAGGTTCTTTTTATTGCCCAGTATATAGTATATGAGTGAATATTCCATGGACACTTGAATATGTATTCTGCTGTTACTGAGTGTGTTCTTTAAATGTCAGTTATATCCTATTGATTGATGATGTTTTCATTTCTTCCATATTCTTGCTGATTTTTCTCTCTGGTAGTTCTATAAATTGCTGTGCTGAAGTCTCAAATAATAATTGTGGATTTAAAATTTTCTCCTTTTACTACTTTTTCAGTGTTTGCTTCATGTATTTTGAAGTTCTGTTGTTTGGTGCACACACATTTAGTATCATTAGGTCATCTAGGTGGATTATTCCTGTTATCTTTATGTAATGACCCTCTTTGCCCCTAATAATTTCCTTTGCTCTGAAGTCTACTTTATCTGATATTAATATAGCCATTCCTACTTTTTCTGATTAACGTTCACATGATATATCATTATCTTCCTTTTACTTTGAACTACCTATATCATGATGTTTAAAGTAAACTTCTTATAGACAGTATATAGTTGGATCATGCTTGTGAATTTTTAATCTACTCTTCCAATCTCTGTCTTTGACTTTGTTATTTAGATCATGTACAGTTAATGTAATTATTGCTATGTTAAAGATTAGGTCTACCATTTTATTTTTTGTTTTGTCTTTTACCTTAGTTTCTCAATCCTGTGTTTCTCTTATTTTGCCTGGTGGGTTACTTAAACATTTTTTAATAAGTCCATTTTAATTTAATTTATTTATAATCATTTGTGTATACTGTTTGTATAGTTTTCTTAGTGGTTGCTTTTGGCATCACAGTATACATATGTAACTTACCATAGCCTACGGGAATCAGTGTTTTATTACTTTAAGTGAAGTTCCAAAATTTTACTTCCATTTAGTCTCTTACTATTCCCCAGTTTTAAAGTATGATTTTCTGTAGTATTTCCTTTCTCTACATTGAGAACCACATCAGATGGTGTCATAATATTTGCTTTGACCATCAGATAGTATTTAAGAAACTCATGAGGCTAATGATAGTCTCTTATATATACCCCATTTGTTTTCACCCATTCCATTGTTCCCCTTTTCTTTCTGAAGTTCCCAGTCTTCTGTTATTGTTTTTTTTTTATGTTTTCATAACATTAGGTGATATCTGGGCTTTCCAGTGCCATTGGATATGAGTTTCAGGAAACACTGAGTCTGGCTCACTTAATGCTGCTGAGTTGGAGGGTTTGTATATGTTGGGTCTGTTGGTGCAGCAGGTGCTAGCAGATTAGACTAATGTTGATGGGACTAGTGCCACAGGAGGATGGGTTCCCATTCAGGCTATGCTGCTGCTACAGTAGATCGAGTCCCCCTCTACCCCAAGTGTGGGGCAGTGACCTGCTGCTGTCACTGCTTTGTATTAGGCTGCATTTGCCTCAGGTGTGTGGTGGGATCCCTTGGAAGCTGCTGCTGCTGTCAATCACAAGGTTAAATTCATTTCAGAAATACTTAAGTATAAATATATAGCCTTGCTCCTGTAGGACCCCTGTAATAGTTTTTTATTGCTTTCATACAAATTACCACAAATATAGTGACTCAAAACAATGTCAATTGATTACCTTACAAATCTGACATTGGTCTCAATTGAGTAAAGTAAAAGTGTTGGCAGGATCGACAGATGAATGGATAAAGATGTGGCACATATATACAATGGAATATTACTTAGCCATAAAAAGAAATGAAATTGAGTTATTTGTAGTGAGGTGGATTGACCTAGAGACTGTCATACAGAGTGAAGTAAGTCAGAAAGAGAAAAACATATACCGTATGCTAACACATATATATGGAATCTAAAAAAAAGAAAAAATGGTTATGAAGAACCTAGGGGGCAGGGCAGGAATAAAGACGTAGCCATAGAGAGTGGACTTGTGGACACAGGGAGGGGGAAGGGTAATCTGGGATGAAGTGAGAGAGTGGCATGGACATATATACACTACCAAATGTAAAATAGATAGCTAGTGGGAAGCAGCTGCAAAGCACAGGGAGATCAGCTCTGTGCCTTGTGTCCACCTACAGGGGTGCGATCGGGAATGGAGGGTGGTAGGGAGATGCAAGAGGGAGGAGATATGGGGATATATGTATACGTATAGCTGATTCACTTTGTTATGAAGCAGAAACTAACACACCATTGTAAATCAGTTATACTCCAATATAGATGGTTAAAAAAGAAAAAGAAAGTGTTGGCAGAGCTACATTCTTTTCTGGAGGCTCTTAGGGGTGTTTCTGTTCCCTGTACTTTATCCGCTTCCAGTGGTCACTTGTAGTCCTTGACTCAGAGTCCCCTTTCTCCACCTACAAAACCCAAAATGTTGAATCTCTGATTCTGCTTCTATTAGGACATCTCTCTCTTTCTCTTTCTACAGTTGGGAATGGTTTTCTACTTTTAAGGACTCATGCAATTAGATTTGTTCCATGAGGTAATCCAGGATAATCTTTCTATCTCAAGGTCTATAACTTCAGTCATATCTGCAAAGTCCTCTTCACCATGTAAGGTAACATATTAATAGGTTCTAGGGATTAGGGTGAGGGCATTTTTAGGAGCCATTATGCTGCCTACCACACCCTTAACAAGTGACCTTGAGAAAATTACTGAGATTTTTAAAGCCTTACTTTCCTCAAACATAAAATGGAAAGAAAGCTAACTAGTTAATATCATGAAAGTGAAACAGTATATATGAAATCAACTAATTCAAAAAATAAGATTTCTTCTTTTTCTTTATGATTTACATGATTCTCAGAGTTCAGTTACTTGAAGAGTTTCTTTTTTTTTTAAACAGAACTAAGGAATTTCAGGGTTCAGGTGCTGTAAGATTGTCTGAATTATCTGAGTAACAATTAGCTAAGCACAGGTGTAAAGCATTTGATTTACTCCCTGGTTTTCTTTATCTTCTCATCCCAGTAAATGCATATCCCTTTTCTAGCTCCAGCCAGTAGAGTCAGAGCTTGTTTTACTGTTTAACTAAAGTTGAATTTAAATTCTCTCTACATCTCCAGATTCTCAGCCCTGGTTGCATATTATAATCACCTGGGGAGATTTCAAGAACTACTGATGCCAAATTTCTACCTATCATGGATATTTGAGGAGGGACCTGGAATGAAATGCTCTAGCTTATGGTTTTTGGAACCAAATCATAGTCTACACTGAGCCAAATTATTTGCGAGATCACCTCTAAAAAGGAATTTATCTGTGGTGACTAATGCTCTTCCTTTGTCAGTATGCTTGATTTGTCCCTCTTTGGGGGAAAAAAAGAGGGGGAAAAAAACCCCAGCAGTTGTGCTCCCTGAATTATAACCTGATGCTTTAGAATTAGTGTTGGCTTAGAGTGCACATCTTCGGATACCCATTCTCTCTCCTGCTTCCTTGCATGAACTTATATCCTTGGGCAGTGTTTCATCCACCACTCTCTTTTGCTTCTAATCTTAGCAAGTAAAGTCTCCCCTTAATGAAATAGCATTTCATGAGGCTTACTGGGAGCATAGGTCTGTTCCAGGCCTATCCTATGTTAGCTAAAGCAGATATAAGTGATGTATTTTTGGCATTCATCCTTGTGGGTTGGAAAGAGAAGACAGAATTTTATCCTTTAGGTGTCATCTGACTGGACAAATGGGCTCTTTCCCTCTACTGCCTACCATGTAAAAGCCTGAGGGTGTTACCTCTAGAAGGTATCTTCTAGTTATCAAAATAGTTCAGATAAGTCAAATTTCTCAGTAAAAGATCACAAAACTATGTCTTAGGTGGTTAATTTTCTATGTCAATTTGTCTGGGCCACCATGCCCGGTTATTTGGTCAGATATTATTCTGGATATTTCTGTGATGGTGTTTTCGTGTTTTTTACAATTTGTATTTATTTATTTATTTATTTATATTTTTGGCTGCGTTGGGTCTTCGTTGTCACACGTGGGCTTTCTCTACTTGCAGCAAGCGAGGGCTACTCTTTGTTTTGGTGTGCAGGCTTCTCATTGCGGTGGCTTCTCTTGTTGCAGAGCATGGGCTCTAGGTGCACGGGCTCAGTAGCTGTGGTGCACGGGCTTATTTCCTCCACGGCACATGGGATCTTCCCAGACCAGGGCTCAAACCTGTGTCCCCTGCATTTGCAGGCGGATTCTTAACCACTGCGCCACCAGGGTAGTCTCTGTGATGGTGTTTTTGGATGAAATTCATATTTAAATTGGTGTTGGACTTTGAGTACAGCAGATTATCCTCCATAGTATGGGTGCGCCTCATCCAATCAGTTGAAGCTCTTAATAAAACAGAGACTGACCTCCCTGTCGCAAAAAGGAATTCTGCCAGAAGACTTACAGAAATTGAACTGCAACTCTTCCTAGAGTCTCTAGACAGCCTAACCTGCAGATTTTGAATTGACCAAGCCTCTATTATTGTGTGAACCAATTGTTTAAAATCTCTCTCTCTCTTTCTCTATCTTTATATAGATATGGATATAGATCTAGGTATCAATATTGATATCTAGATCTATCAATATATATGGGCACATTGTATACACATGCTGTTGGTTCTGTTTTTCTGGAGAAGCTTGACTAATATAGTGGCCCATATAAATAAAAGGATGAACCCAAGTTCACCCAGGTAGAAAGTAGTACAATGAGAACTGGAACTTAAGGCCTCATGACTCATTCAGCTGTGAACACTGACCCAGAACTGGGGTCCACAAACTCTGGCCCACTGATCAGATCTCGCTTGACTCCTGGTTTTGTACATAACATTTTGCTTGAACACAGCCACACCCATTCATTAACGTATGGTGCATGGCTGTTTCTGTGCTACAGCAGCAGATAGGCAGTTGCAACGGAGAGGTATGGTACACAAAATCCAAAATATTTACTATCTGACCCTTTACAGAAAAGATCTGCTGACCCTTGCTCTAGGATGCCATCTGATTTCTGATAACACAGAGGAGAATAATTCATGCACATTGGGGTTGATTGTTAATCTCCTGTCCTCCTTAGGTCAAAGATCTCTTAAATGCTCACCCTTGCAATAGCCAGCTTGGGGAACATTGTCTGAAGATGCAGAAATATTTCTTGCCAGGTCTTTCCAATCCACACTGCTCCCTGACTATGGTTCTTAAAACCTATTTTTTAAAAAAATTTTATTGGAATATAGTTGATTTACAGTGTTGTGTTAATTTCACATGTACAGCAAAGTGAATCCGTTATACATATACATATATCCACTTTTATGTTTTTTTAGAGTCACTTCCAAATAGCCCGTTACAGAGTATTGAGTGGAGTTCCCTGTGCTAATAAGAAGAGCAGGTTCTTATTAGTTATCTATTTTATGTATAGCAGTGTGTATATTTCAGCCCCAATCTCCCAATTTAGCCTCCCCGCCACAATACCCTGGTAACCCTAAGTTTGTTTTCTACATCCCTGCCTCTACTTCTAAAACCTGTCTATTTTAACCAACTACCACTCATTGCTTACTGTCTCTGGCTTCATGTACTTCATAATAAATCTACCTCTTGTTCAATCCTGGATGACATGTTCCAAGGACTGAGACAATATCTTCTTCTACATAACTTGTCCTTGATATTGTCTAACTTGGGGTCTTTATCTATGTCCCAAAGAAGACAGTCACACTCTGTCTTCTAGTACTACTAATAATACCACATTTTAGGGCATGAATTTGACCCAATGCACTGAACTATCCCTTTAGAAACTGTATGCAACCTGTCACTGGGTTTTAGCACCGGGATAGAGCTCAAATTAGTGTTCATATTTAAACAAACCTACTTGACCAGAAACTTTTTGTCTCACCATTTATTTTATTACACAAGTAACTTCTCTCTTTGCATCTATGATGTAAATATTTTTAATTTCCTAAATTATCTGAAAAATTATTTAGAGCTTCCATTTCAGTAGGCATTGGCATTGCTGTGTTGTGACTATTTCATTATTTTATTTCCAAATGTTAAATTAGGCTTCAAGCTTTGGCCAAGAGTAGACAGGAAAGGGTTTTAAAAGAAATGAAGAATGGGAAAGACTTCTGATGCAACGGAGACTTAATAAAGATTTGCTTTTGAATCAAGAATTTATAATAAAGGTTTGATTTTGAATCAATAAGTTATGTCATTACAAAATAGCTCCCTGGTAAAATTCCATTCTTTTGTAATCATTAAGTACAGAAATTAACCATCAAAATATGCAGTGATCTTTTTCATTTTCTAAAAACAAACCTATATCTAGATGAGAGGAGAATTCATTTCATAACTCAGGCTCTGGACTTACGACTCCAAGTCCTGTTTTCTTTCAACCATGCCTGCTAAGTTTCTGTCTAACTTCTTGAGCATGAGGTAATGGCTTCAGCTTTCATCTCCTTACTCAGTATATAGCTTGGTGACTAAGAGTAAGGGATCTAAACCTTGAGAACTTGGGTTCCAATCTTGACTCTAAAATTTACTTGTTGAGTACTCTTGAGCATGTTATCTGTTTTTGCCTCAGTTTTCTCATCTATAATATAGAGATAACATTACTTCTCTCAGCGAGTTGCTATGAGGGTTAAAAGAGAAAATTCATACAATGCAAGAATTTATCAGTTCTTGGAACACAATAAATACTGAAAAGAAATGTTAGCCATTATCAAGGGCCCCTCATTTTATGGATAATATAGATTAGTTTATATAGGTCTAATATTTACATATACATAAATGTTTTGTACCTATATGTGTGTATACGTTCTTCTTAGAAATTGAGCAGTCAACATTCACATCTAAAAGTATGTGCTCCAGGGAGATCAGCTCGGTGCTTTGTGACCGCCTGGAGGGGTGGGATAGGGAGGGAGGGAGGGAGACGCAAAAGGGAGGGGATATGGGAACATATGTATATGTATAACTGATTAAATTTGTTTTAAAGCAAAAAAATAAATAAATAAATAAAGTATGTGCTCTGTGAAACGTAGATCTCCTGTGTACAGACACAGTGCTGTAGTTATCTATTGCTGCATAATAAAGAAGTCCAAACTTAGTGGTGAAATAAACAAAAATTTTAATATGTGCCCAGATTCTGTGGGTCAGCAATTCAAACAGTACGCAGAGGAGATGGCTTGTCTCTACTCTGTGACTGATGTCTGAAACCTCAGCTCATGAGGATTCAAATGGCTGGGGCTGCAATCATCTAGATAATTTTAATTCACATGTCTGGCCCTTGAGATGGGATGACTTGAAGACTGGGCCCAACAAGGACTGTTGCCTGGAGTGCCTATAGATGGCTGCCCATGTGGCTTGGACTTCTCATAACGTGGTAGTTAGGATTCAAGATAGAGTATCCCAAGAATGAGCGTTCAGGGTTGAAGCATTCCAGGAGAATCATGCAAAAGCTGCATGACCTTTTATGACCTAGTCTTAGATGTTACATAGCATCACTTTATACTATTGCAGGCGTTGGAGACCTTTTTCCATAAAGTGTCAGACGGTCAATATTTTAGGCTTTACACGCCATACAGTCTCTTTTGCAACTACTTAGCTCCGCTGCTGTGATGTGAAAACAGACACAAACAATACATATACTAAGGAACATGGCTGTGTTCCAATCAAGCTTCATTTATAAAAGCCGGTAGAGGCCTAGATTTGGCCCACCAGCCATAATTTACTGACCCCTGCTCTACTGTTTGAAGCCATGGAAAGCCTGCCCAAATTCAAGGGGAAATGCCCACGTCTGGATGTGAAGAATGGCAACGAATCTGAGACCCTGTATTAAAACCACTACATATGGGGTACTTAGAAGAAGATCTGTCTGCATACCTTGTTTCTCCCATGTATGGTGGATATGAGGTATTGGCACATGTTACATCTCTGTAAGCCTGGGTCAAGGTCAAAGTTGGAATCTGAACTCAATGACCTTGATTTCTGGAAGAATTGGTAACTCTACTTATGATATCCATACACTCCTTACCCATATAAATACACCACAAAAGATAGATTTCAAGTAAACAGTTGCTTTATGGCAGATTTTTATTATGTCTCCATTGACTGAATTATTCCATTTTGGTTAGAAACATGAGTTTTGGTTCTTTCCTAAAGAGATCTGCAACTTTTCAGATGCGGCATTTCATTCTAATGAGAGGATGATGTAGGTTTTTATAAACGGAAAAAGCAGAGCAGGCTGAGTTCACTCAGATCATACCAATGCTTACAGGAATAACCGAAACTGGAACACAGGCTTCCAGGTTTTCCCGTCCTGTGCTCTTTCCGGTAGGTGCCATTGTCTGCTGGGCCTGGCAGTAATAAGTTTTGACCTTTACCTCTCTACACTCTTGTGAAGTGGTTTTGGGCTTTGTTAGCTTTCTTGTGAGTTTGTACTAAATTGTGTCCATAAAGTAGGCTGAATTCCTCAGGGAAGGATGATAGCTGTTACTGTGTTATTACTGCAAATGTTGTGTTGGTTACTTTTTTTTCTTTTCTTTTGTCCAGTTGTATCCTGAACTTAAAAGTTATATTATCTGAAATGAACGATGTGCCTCTGGTGGAAAACACTAATTTAAGGGATGAAAATTCCTGATGATTGCTTCAGTCAACCCTTAATACACACTGAGCTTCATTAGTAAATAGACAACTCTCAGACCTTTCCCTTGGAAGAGGTCTCATAATCAGGCTTTGTGTTGATTTCGCATTCTGTTCGTTAGAGACAGAACAAAGTAGAATAATTGGCTGGTACAGGGAAAGCAGAAAGAACTTTCTTCTATTTTGGTGATGCATCCCATAATAAGGGTTGAAAATGAGACTGGAGGTAAAAACGTGAAACTCAGAAGAGCAAAGGAGAGAGGATATTGTTTCTTTGAAAATATTCTTTCAGTGTTGGCCCAGATGAAATATGAAGCTGAGGAAATTTTTTTAAGTGATGATTTTTGTGTTAACAATGTGAGTGTGGAGTTAGTAAGAATCAGAAAGCAAGCATCCTTTTCCACCAAGGACTTGGGAGCAAGTGAAACCATAAATACTCCCGGTTCTTGGAAACCCTTTTGGAGCAGTAATCAGAGAAGGGTAAAGGCAAAGCCTCAGAGCAGAGGTGTTCAGAGCAAAGGGATAGGAGGAGAACAAAAGGAGAGTGGATATTTTTAGAGCTGTCATTTTGAAATGTACCTGCTTCTGATTCAGTGCTGCTTTGCTACTGTGTTGATCCCGTGGAAATCCTCAAAGCAGGAGCAGCCCTATTTTAAAATAATAAGGTTAGAGCAAGTGACTCGAATCCAGGTCTCTTTAGCTCAAGAGCACAGAGGAGAGTGTGAGGAAAGAGTGAGGCCACAAGGAATTGTTCACTGGGTACATTTTCCCCAAACCTCACTAACTGGGAGAAACTGACCACTGGATTATGTGGCTTGAAGGAAAGCAAAAATGTTGAAAACAAAGAGTGTGGAGCTTGTTTAGAAAGCAAGCTCTATCATTTGGTCACCTGCTGATGATAATAGCATTGGCTGAGTCCTGACCATTTACAATGAAGGCACTTCTGTAGGTCATAAGTTCCAGGAGGGCCAGAACTGAGTATGTCTGTTTCAGCATTTAGCATGGTTTAGCATCTTAGAGCCTGGTACATTATTGGCATATAGTAGACTTAAAAATGAATATTTGTGGATTCTCTGAGTGGATGGATGTGTGTGATTCATATCCTATTTGCAGGTCCTATGCCCTACAGTGGATTTTCAGTGTCAGATTGGGAACGTATTTATGATGGGGATTGGCATTGTTCCCTATCTAATGGATAAAGATTACACATCAAAGGACTTTACATTGACATCCCAAAAACCTCATAGGAATTACTTAACAAAAAAATAAACTTGGATTCTGTATAATTTCTAATTTATAAGCTGGCCAGACCACTGGTATTTCTGCCAGTCCTCTGGTAGTTCCGATGATGTCCCCATGATGACCCAGGCATAATCAGAATGGCTTTAGGATTTGGGAGCCAAAATGTTCCTCAGTATTTACTGCTTTGCTAGTCCATTTAAGAAAATGGACTATTGAAAGAATAGCTTCAGACACAATATGGCATTTTATTATTTAGCATAAAACCTGAGAAATATAGAGGTTATCTGAAGCCTGCAGTGGTAAAGTTCCCTCTGCTATTGAAGTTGTTGTCTTTAAATAAAGATTCTACATCAGTAATGCTATATATATATGTTTTTTTTCTGATATTCAGGTTAATTTCCTATTCTCTATAAGGAAGTAATTAGTTGGTTGGTATGAGAGATAGTGTGGCTTCCAAAAGTGAAAAGTATTATTTTGTTGTAATTTCCAGCTACCTAAGGATGGGAGAGGCCCAGGACACTGCAGTCAGTATATTATGTGGAGCAGGTTATATTGTGGTTTATTTATGACCTTTTACATGTTTATTTTCTATGCAATTTTGTGTGCTCCTTTTTGAGTTTTGGTAGATAAGTGTTTTGTAACTTCGGAATACTTGGAGTTATATATATATATATATATGGCATATATATATATATATATATATTTTTTTTTTTTTTATCATAGTAGTTAAAGCCGTGGACAGTGTACTAGTCTACCTAGGTTCAAATTCTGGCTTTACCCTATGACTTCCCTGTGGCTTCCTCTGCTAACCTATTTAAAAGGAGTATAATAAGACTGCTGTGGTGAGTTATATACTAAGTGCTATTTAAGCATTTGCTATAATGATTATGTATACTCGAAGGCAAGGAACTTGCCCCTTGATTGTCTCTGTATTCCTAGTGCTTAAGAATTCCTAGTGCTTTCCTAGTGCATTGTCTTAGGATAGAGATAGCTCAGTATAGTTCTTCTCACTATAAAGTACTGTTACGTTGAAAGTCTTTGCTTGTGTACTAATAATCTATGACATATCTGCTGAGGACAAGGAAAGGAATAGTTTTAAAACTGCAATGGATAACAAAAGATTGTATGATGTAATGCCTTTATTATGTAATTATAAAACTAACAAATGATCATGGTAGAAAATTTGAAAAACTCCTAGACAAAATAGAGATCAATAAAATTTGGAGTAGCGTTCAGAGTGTAGAGTTGTCCATGAATATTAGTGCTTTCACATTTTCCAGGACTTTAAGTAGACTCTGCTTCTTAAGAGGCTATTCATGATATTTTATTTTAATGATGTTTTCATCATGGGGACACACACACACACACACACAGAGAAATCTGTTAAAAAAAAAGACATGTAAATCACTGATGTTTCAGATAGCCACATGAAATAAAGTGAGAAAGGTCAACAAGCTGAAAGAATGTGGAGTAGCATCTCCTTAATTGCTTACATAATTCTGATAATTACCTCTCTGTGGATAATGTAATTAATGGGGAATCTAATTCAAGAAAAATGTATGAACTTCAAGCCTTCTCGAAGCCAAGTACTTCTTTCCACAAAAGTTTAATTTCCACGGCCGTGCTTCCTTATTACCTGACAGGGTAAGTGTATTGTATGGCAAAGGATCTTCCCAAAGGAAGGTGCTTCCCACACTGATCGTCATAAATGACTTCGGAATTATTGTTGCTATATTACCAAAATCTTAAACTAGGGTATTTTTGACAAATGTGGTCCTTAGTTAATTTTTAGAGCTACAAACTGTCAGATGGCTCTGCAATAACAATTGTCTGGCTGTTCTTCAGGGTGATCACAATATGGTAATGACCTTGAGGTACCACTAAAAAGCAGGAAGGTGTGAGTCTTCCTTTGGTTCCAGAGTGAAATGCGAGTTGGAGTTGGAGTTGGAAAAGAGGCCGACAACCAAGTGATAGAGAAGGAAATGTGAGGTCATTAATGAAAAACCAGGTTTAAGTTAAGGTGAAGAGGCATGAGGAAATGGTCAGCTGTTACAGTATTACAAAGATCATGAAGAAGCATATCCATGAATGTGGTTTGTATTGCAATCTGCTGAAAAAGAGACAAATATCCTGGCCTGGCCTTCATGGAGATTATTTTTATTGATTCTGATAATAGATTATTGTTGAAAAGGGCCTCCTATAAATTATAACCGTGCAAAGGCAGCAAGATAACTTGTTTTTTCTTTATGTATGTGTTTCTCATTCCTACTCACTTCTCTCTTAGGGGAAGAGAAAATCACAAAAAACAAAAATGTCAAATCTCAGCTATTCATTTTCAAAATAATTTTTTTTCCAAATTCCAAAGGAGGCAATAGGTTAACTGTTAAGATTTGTCAGGCTCAAAAAACTAGATTTTTACAAAGTGTAGCCAAATTTTGTTTCATAAATAGTAGCTTTGGAAAGAATATGTGATGATGCAAAGTTGGAAAAAGATGGTTTTTCTTCCGTAAATGACTTCACCGTGTGAGAGAAGAGGCAGAGAAGAAATCAAAGTAATTAAACATGGGGTGAGTTTTTCTGATAGGGGACTCTAGTGCTTTAAAATAGACTAGATAATCCTCGGGATAATCTGAGGGTAGAACAGACTAGTGCCTCATTTCCAATCTGGTACGCTGGAAGAAAACAGTGTATTTCCTTTGAGGTCTTGAGAGGTTTTTCTTCTTCTTTGTTTTGTTTTTGGTTCATTTTGTAATCAACTTTATTAAGGTATCATTTACACACAATAAAATGCAGACATTTTTAGTCAACGGTTCAATGACTTTTAATTAATGTACACATTTGTATAACTACCACCCCCATAAGATCGATAACAATTCTAAAACCCTAGAAAGTTTCCTCCTAGGCTTTTGCAAAAGTATCCCCATCTCCCACCCCAAGGCAACCACGGATCTGATTTTTATCTTTAGAGATGAATTTTGCCCAGTTTAGAATTTCATGTAAGTTGAATAATACAGTAGGTGCCCTTTTGATCTGGCTTCACTTGCTCAGCATATGGTTTTTGAGATTCATTCATGTTGGGATGTTTTAAACCAGGACTTTAGCCTGGGTGGCTGATGTTGTCTGAAGGCACCTTATAGGTACATCTGAGTCTCTGGCATTGTCACTGTCTGTTCTTGGCTCAGTATTTTCAACTTTACTAAGAAGCACAAGGTTGAAGTAAGGAAGATCATTGTCAGTATAATGGAGGTGAAGTGGGGTCTGTTATATAATATTCTCAGCATAAATTGACCTGCTTGGAATCATTGTGTTGATAATCGACAAGGATACTCTTCCTCCAAAAACCTTGATACTATAAAACTTCTAAAGGACGCTGTCCTAGGACTCTTTTAGTTTTCATTTTTTGGGGAACATTTCTGGAAAATTGAAATGCTCACAACCTGAAAGAAGCAATTATTCACCTGAAGGCTAACTCTGCTAAAGTTGAGTTGTCCGACCTTTACATGCTGATAGAACCCAAATAGCCTTGCAAAACAATGCTCTTATTGGATATAAGCATATAGATTGTTTAAGATGGACGTGTATATGCAGTAAAGTGAAAAAACAAAGAATCTTTGAGTTTTCCTTGCTGGTTTTTTTTTATTTTTTCACTTACGCTTCTATATCATACGCTAATAGTTTAGGGTAACCTCAGGTTAGTTTTAGGTCCACTCTTTACGTAAATGTTGATGTACTCCATACGCAACTTTTTTCCACCTTCCTTCTTTTCTTCCATCTTTCCTTTCTAACTTCTTATAATCCATTATACTTAATCCTGCATTTGTTGAGGTGGCAAGTACTGTAGGAAAATTGAAAGCAGTGTGAAATTTTGCTGTTCAGAATGCATGTTGACCAAATTCTATATTGAGAAAAGGTCTGAATTTACCCACAGTAACCGTTTCTCAGCCTCTCTGAATAAAGGCCATAGAAACTGGGCTCTATATAATATCCTGACAGGTATGTAGAATTCATAGCAATTGCCCTCAAAGAGCTTACCTAGCGTAGATGCATATGAATGCATTTAATGATTGCTTTATTGGCAGCAGTGCCAACACTCACAGTCTATTTTGTTTTATATGATTATCATTACCTGCTGTTTACCACTGTATACATTGCTAATGGTGTGGTTTCTATGGCTTGTGAATTTCACGGCCCAATATTATGTAATTTATTGCACACTTTAGTGTAGAAGATGGAGACTCCATAAATTTTCGTGTGCTCTTTGCCCCTTTGGAATGTATTACACTGAGATCAGACAAAGTAATAAATTTATTTCAAATGTGCGTGATAGCTAAACATCAATTAGGACTTGATGGGAAATATTTCTTCTTCCAGCAACATAACAGTTTTTAAAGACTAAGCCATTGAACGTGGAGTTCCTGAACATGGGACTCAGCTCACTGGGATCCCTCCTTAGAAAAATAAAGGAAAACTTGAATTGGATATGTGTGGCTTATTCAAGTAGTAACTAATCAGCTACATCTTTGTTAACTTAATTTGTCACAATGGTTTGGTATTTTATTAACTCCCTTCCCCTTCTTCCCCTGACTCTCACGGGAATGGATCATGAGTGTCTTAAAACATACTAAGTCATCTTCCATCCCTGTTAATCTAACTACAAAAACACACTTTCCTTATCCAATGTAACATACTGTCTTTTAGAGTAGCTGTGGTTTTAATTCTCTACAAAATTAAAACCAGCAAAGAGAAACATTTTCAAGGAGCCACCACATTGTAGAGCTTTAGAAAGAAGACTTTAGAATTAAGGGCAACTATATCATTTTATAGCTAAAGCACCTGAGACCTAAAGTAGGAAGGTAACCATCGAGGTCAGGGAAAGGGGTTGAAGATCAGGTTTCAAGCTGAGAAAGAGTCTACAGGGACTCAATCTGAGCAGGTCAAAAACTGAAATGAGACCACAAATGTTCTGGGAAGGGTGGCACCTGGCCTCAAGTGTGGGATTCAGACAGGGAGTGGGCCTGGGGGAACTGAGCTTCCACAGTAGGCAGAGAAGGCCACCTCATCTGTGGAAAGTGCCACTGACATCAGGGAGTTGAGGGAAAAGAGCAGTGAATTCCAGTCCCCCTGAGAAAGCAGGCCAATCTGATTAACTCTGAATTTAGGCTTATTTCAGATACTTCTAATTTTTTTTGTGTGTGTGTGGTACGCAGGCCTCTCACTGTTGTGGCCTCTCCCGTTGCGGAGCACAGGCTCGGACACGCAGGCCCAGGGCCATGGCTCATGGGTCCAGCCACTCCACGGCATGTGGGATCTTCCCGGATCGGGGCACGAACCAGTGTCCCCTGCATCGGCAGGCAGACTCTCAACCACTGCACCACCAGGGAAGCCCAGATGTGTAGTTCTTTAAAAATATTTTTAACATTTTTCCAGCTACATGTAGAATATAACTTAGCATAAAAACAGTATGGGTTTTATTTTAAGTAGTTTAACATTTTGACATCCTCATAATGAAATTGAATCCAGACGGTTTCTCTCCATGATCTCTTGAAATAGTCCTTGATCATCCACAGTATTTCCCATCATCACAAAGGTGGTACCAAGGGCAGAGAACTCCAACATTATTAAAGTTTCATAAAGCAAAGTCAATTTTAAGAATATAATGTCCCCTAACTGATAAAGGTCTTGACAGATAATTTCAAGGAAAGCATAAATTATTTTCTGTTTGTCAGAGGGCAAAATTATTTAGGTTGACTTAATGAATGGCAGAGTTTTTGAGTGGAGAGTGTTCTTAAAATATTATGTAGATCTGTACTGTCAACAGATGCTAGCCACGTGGCATTATTTATATGGAAACAAATTTTAAAATAAGGTTAAAAATTCAGTTCCTCAGTTGCATTTGCCATATTTCAAAGATGTTTATTAGCTCCATGTAGCTATTGAATACTGCTTTGCATAGTACAGATATAGAATATTTTCATTATCACCAAAACTTCTATTGAGCAATACTAAAATTATACCCAGATATTCACAGAGAAGGCAACCAAGTCTCAAGGAAATGATATAACTTCCCCAAGGTCACACAGCTATGTTTTTAAAGAAAAGCAAAATGACACAAAGGAAATAGTAACAGAGGCATTAAGGAAACCCAGTAAGTTTCTGGAGCAGTCAAAGTAGGGTTTAAAAGTGCACACTTAGCTGTTAGCAGGGTTGAAGCTCTTGATGGTTAGTAAGATCTACCTGCCTGAATTTGGACATTAGCATTTTATGCAATGAATTAAAAGCAAAAAATCATTTCAACGAATGCCTTCCAGCTCCATATTTTTAGCCACTGCCGTGCTTCCAGATTATGTTTATCACTTTCATATACAGGGCACCACTGTGAAATGTGATGGTTTATCTGACCCCAGAGAAATCAGGAAATCTTGTGGGGGTTATGGCTCTATTTGAAAAGGTTGATTTGTCAATGCATCATGCAGACTGGCCCTGTTTTAAAAGGGATTCCTGCCATCAAATAATCAAAATGTAAACCTCTTCTCAGCTTGCAAAAGTCAAAGATAGTCCCTGCATCTTTATTATTTCCTTGAAATCCAAATATTATTTTTCCTTTCTCTAACTTGTTTTCCTCACAGTGTGATCAACTATTGCCAAGGAAGGAAAGGTTAGATTTATCAATCAAAGTTTACTAAAGGCCCCCTAGGTAATTGAACCCTCAGGAGAAACAATCCTCATGTATTCTTTTTCTGTTGTTTCAATAGCTTTGTAAAGAGTCATTTCAGTATGTTTGGCTCTGTAGCAGAGGTTCTGTGAAGTGCTTGTCATCCTCAGAGGTCCAGAAAGTCTGCGAGTCTGTGGGTAAAGATGGGTAAGGAGAGAGAGGGAAGGAGGATAGAGAGAGGCTCAGGGCTGAGATAAGGACAGTGATCTAAAGCCTCCTGGGGGTGCGGCTGGGGTGCACAGACACCCACGACTAATCTAGACAGAAACTGAGTAATCAAGGGGATGACCACTGTGAGGTCATGTGGTCACCTCTCCCTCTAGAAATAAACATTGCCCTCAGTAAGTCTCCTCCCGCCCCAGAAGAGCATTAGGAAGGTCTGGGGAGGGGGCTTATTGGCAGAAATGGAAAAAGCAGGTTGAAGGGATTAGCCTGGAGCAGAGAGACCAAGAAACCCAAGCCAGTAGGTGGAAGGCAGACTTTTCATGGAAGTCTCCAAGCCCAAGTCAAGTTCTGGGACCACCAAGTACAAGTCAAAGAGTGCTCATTTAACCCCTTTGGGCCCCCATGGGAGTGGAGGAAGACTGGACAGAGAGGGAGAAGGGGCCAGTGAAGGTACAGTATTTACTATGGGATTTAACTCCCGAAAGGCCTCCCAGTAGCTTCAGGTCTGCTCAAGAATCCTTCATGTCCTGCTGGTGTGCAGTGAGTGGCTCACAGCTTCAAGGCCTCCTCTGCCAGATAGAGAACTATTTCAACCATCCTGCCTCTATTTTGGACTGTA
Source organism: Mesoplodon mirus (assembly GCF_964341445.2). NCBI lineage: Eukaryota > Metazoa > Chordata > Mammalia > Artiodactyla > Ziphiidae > Mesoplodon > Mesoplodon mirus. Next base: position 116,381 of record NW_028294949.1, on the reverse strand, counting down.
GCAATGCAGACAGGGAACCTGACCCCATTTTCAGGTTCTAAAGAGAAATTCTAAGTACCTGAAAGACTGAGGAACATGGTGGCTTTTATTTAAGATGGGGAGCTAGAGAGCACATACCTGGACTTGGGCCTGCAGCAGCACCAAACTGCACCAAGAGTTCCCTTTATTTTCTCTCGCATCTCTGTTTCTCCTTTTCTCTCTGCTGGATTAGCCACGGGGACTCCAAGTTCTTCATTGTGTGGTCCTGGTACCAAGATTCTCCTGGGAATTGTAAAGCTATTCACCTTCTACATCGAGCACTTCTTGTTTTTTCCCCAGCAAAGTTAAGTCATCCTTAAGAGGAGTCAGGGTGCTAGCTCTTAAAAATATTTCAGTCATCCCTTTGTACATTAAATGCTCTTTCTTGGAGACTGCTCCTGACGTGGCGTTCACCGTGCTCTCAGCTGGCCTCCTGAAGTTCTGCCCTGCCTTCCCCACCAGGTACAGTTCAGGAGCTGCCTACCTCAGGGTGATAGGTTATCTTCTAGTTGCTTTATTCCTTTCCCTTTTACATTTAGAAAATATAATTTGAATACATAAACTTCTCTGTGACCACAGCTTTATTTGCAACCCACAGGTTTGGTTATGGCATATTTTCATTATCATTCAATTAATAAAATTCTAATTCCCATTGTGATTTTATCTTTGACCTACATAATGATCAGAAGTATGTTTTTAATATCCAACTATTTGGTAAAATATTGGTTATATATTTTTAAATTTCTTGCTTATTCGGAGTCTTGTTTTATAACTGGAATATAGTCAATTTTATAAATGTGCCATGTGCACCTAAAATTTTCTGCATAATATATATATTCCATCATTGTTGTTGCAGTGTTTTATGTAAATTTAGGCCAAAGTTTTTAATGTTGGTATTCAGATCTTCTCTAATCTGCTGATTTGTTGTTGTGGTTCTATGTTACTGATCTAGGTAATTTAGATTTTTCTATTTCTACTTAGTTTTTTGGAATTTCCCTTCATCTATTGCATTGAAGTTTAGATTTATAATATACTCCTTGTAAAGTAACAGTGGGTTTTATTATCCTGCCTTATCGCCAGTGATACTTTTTGCTTTCAAATTTATGTTAACATTAAAAAATCTTCTTCAATTTTACTTATTGTTGTTAGGACATAATTTTTGAATCCTTTAATTTTCAATCTGACTCTTGTCTCTTGTAGGTGGCATAGAATTACGTTTTTTGTTTTAATAATCCTTGTCCTTTAATTTGAGTATTTACAGTTAAGGTATTTTCTTGTAGACCGTTTACTCCTCGTTTACTATCTGTCCCACCTTGTTATGTTCCTTTTGCTCTTCTTTCTTCCTTTTAGATTTCTTCAAATTCCATTTTCCCTTGTATTAGCTTGTTATTTTTACATAAGTAGCAGTTACACATGTACCATGACTTATTAGCTCTTTTACTGCTTCTCAAGCAATGCTGAGATCTTAAATATCTTTTACTACTTTTTCTCTTCCATTTGTTTTAATGCATTTTAATTTTTGATATATTTTATTATTACTTTTTTGTGCTGTTAGATTTTATTTAGGTTTATCCACTTATTTATTCCTTCTGTTATACATAATTCTTTATAAAGTCCTTATTTTCGTCTATGATAATCTTCCTTCAGCCTGCGGGTCTCCCTGTATAATTTAATTCAGTCAGTTCTGATGAGAACATATTTTCTAAATTTTGTTTGTCTGAAAATTTCCTTATTTCATCTTTCCTTCCAAACAACATTTTCTCTGCCTCTAGAATTCCCAATGGGCAGTTCTTTTCTTTAGCACTTAAAAATGTTATTCCATTATTTTCTAGTATCCAGTCAGTTTCGTTGAGAAGAAAGCTGTAATCTTAATCCTATTGTTCCTTTGAAAGTAATCTCTCTCTTTTTCATCGGGCAGCTTTTAAGATGTCATGTTTTTCTTTGCTATTCATGAATTGTACTGTGGTGATCTCAGGTGTGGTTTTCTTTGGATTTGTTCTTGTTGCATTTTTTAGTGCTTATTGAATTTATGGCTCCATATATTCTTTTTAGTTTTAGAGAACTCTCAGCTGTTAATATTTCTGAAATATTGTTTTCATCCCATCTCTCTCTCCTTTTTTCTTTGGACTCCAGTTTACACATATGATAAAAAATATTTACTGTGGCCCATGTGTCTCAAATGCGCTTTTGTCTACTTTTTATTCTTTTCGTTTCCCATGCTTTAGTCTTAATATTGTTACTGCTCTATCTTCCAGTTCACTTACCTCTCTTTACCTGTGTCCAATCCAGTACCGAGTTTTAAATTTCGTATAGTTTTTAATTCTATCAGTTCAACTTCAATCAGTTTATAGTTTCTAGTCGTCAAGTTAAGTTCTCCACCTTGTCATCTATTTTCTTGAACTTGATAATATTTACCAAAATATGTATGAACTTTAATGTTTAGGTCATCTATGATTCTGATTCTGTTTTGTTTTTTATTCTAATTCTCCTTTTCTTGGTAGTCTTGGTGGCTCTTCAGTGAATACCAGACTTGGGATATGACAAGTTGTATAGAATCTGAATGACATTACAGTTGCCCTTTGAACAACCTGGGTTTGAACTGCACAGATGCACTTATACGTGTATTTTGTTTCAATAAGTAATACAGTACTACATGATGTGTTGTTGGTTGAATCCTCAGATTCAGAACCACAGATAAAAAGGGCCGACCATAAAGTTATATGTGGATTTTTGACTGCACAGGGAGTCAGTGTCTCTAACCCCTACATTGTTCAAGGGTCAACTGTATTTTCTTGAGGAGAGAATTTCCTATTCTTAGGTAGGGAGCAGAGGGGAAGATCACCTTAGTCACTGGACCAACTTCATACTCATTTTCCTTCTTTATAAGGTTCAATGTAGATGTTGCCTCAACCTTCCTTACACACACACACACACACAAACACAGACACACACACACACACATATGTAGAGATTTCAATGTCCTAATTCATATCATTAGTTTACCATTGGGCCACAAATCTTTCATAGGTTCTGAACCCCAATTTTGTCTCTTCAGCATTATGAACCAACTAAGTCTTTGCTTTGACTTCAGTTAGCTTTTGTTTGACTTCTTAGCATCTTGCCTTGTCTACCTATTATACATGGAAAATACTGCAAGGGAACACTGTTGCTGAATCCAGCTCCGTTCTCTGAATCTTTACTCTCTCTGTGATTTTGGTCCTTAAAATTCTAGCTGCCTTGTTATTTCTCAATTCCAATTCTGGTTTCCTTAGTCCTATGACATTGTCCTAAGATCTGCTGGCTTTTCTACCTCTTAGGAGCCACATTTGGTTTCTCAGCCTTTTGCTCTTCATCAGTAGTTTCTAAATGACTGGGCTAGAAAAGCATGTGCAGAATATTGTTCTCACTTCAGTGAGTTTCTTTCTCTATTTTACTTTTCTAGGTCATGGCTACCTCAGTAGCTTTCTAACGCTCACAGTCAAATGTTGCTTATGATTTATCTGGCCTTTCTAGTATGTTTTCCTAAGGTAAACTGATATAGTTGGAAACAGAAGTTCGTACCCACCATTTAAAAAATGCTGTTTTGTCTTTCTATGAATTCTCTTTTCGTCCCATCTTCTGTCACTTTTTCCCACCAAAAATTCCCATTCTCCCAGATAGATTATTTTAAGATTAAAAATTATTATCAAGCTAATATGTTAATTTTGAAAGGAATTAATTTTGCTTTGAACAAGAACACAGATTGGTGAATGGAATATGGAAGATTCCTTAAGACCTTTTTCATCTCTAAGAGTAGTATCCAACCATCGGTACCATAATAAGTTTGCCAACAACGGAAGAAAGCAGTCTTTATAAAATCAGCATTATTCAGTAATCTCAAAAACTGCTTCACTTTCCTGCTCATGCCACCAATTTCCAAATGTTCAATAGGAGCAGAGAATCATGGGATGGGATGTGGAGAAATGGCCTGTCATAGTAACTATAAATATTGGAAGAATGGAATTATAAATAAAGAGGGTTTTCTATGAATATATTTGAAGTGTTTGTTCCTACAGAACTTCTAGAATAAGACTCAAAAGTTTAACATAGAAACACCTCTTAATAAGTATGAAAATCACTAAAATTTATCTCATAATACTTTTTTCTTTTGTGTTATGTGATTGTCAGAGTCACACAAAACTATTTTTATCTGGACATCACAGATCTTCTTATTTTTACTATGGGATCAGTTACCCTACATTTTTGAAATTTGGCAAAATAGTTAAAATTGGAACATTTCCCCCAAATCCAGGGCATATGACTTACATTTCTGTAGAAGGCAATATTATATTTCTGTCTAGTTCTGGGGTAAACATTTTCATACATGCCAATCCAATTTGACTAATGTATCATTTTTCCAGTGCATTAGTGTAAAGTAAATGGTAAATTCAGTCAAACAGTCATTTCATACATCAAAAAGGAAAATCAGTCAACACAACTGTCTGACTGAAATGAATGAAGAAAACAAATCAAGGCAAACAACTGTCCCAGTAGACTTGTATAAATACAGTAGTGGTGTCATGTGCAGAATTAATATTCCCTCACCCTTAACTGGAGAACACTCTGCCAGCCAATTCAGTCACTCAAATGATACTGAATTATAATATTCCAGTTTCATTTACTCTCAGTTACTGCTGACTGCCCTTCCTTCTCCTTCATCTGTCCATCAGTGGAGAATGTCAGAGCAGGAGAATAGTAATATTGGCATATTGTAATGTACTGCCGTGAATTCTACAGCTTCAAAATTCTTAGGATAACTCAATGATCTTAAAGAGTCTGGTGCAGAAAGGATATGTGAATTAAATCGCAGACCACTGTGTGACCCTTCCAGCACTAACACCCCTTATTCCTGGCTCTAATATATCACACAATACTCAAGAGGAAGGTTTTGAGTGGTCAGCAGAAATATGGCTCCAAAGCAGCCACATGGAAAAGAAATGTTGTCATCTCTGATCCACTTTAAAGTTGACTTGTCTTTTACTCATAAACCAGATTCAGTGTGAATTCTGTTCTGCTAAATGTTAGAGAATCTATTGGAGGAGTGTGGCCAATTCTTTAGAATTTTTTTACTCTCTAACTTTTTGTTTTTTTTAACATCTTTATTGGAGTAGAATTGCTTTACAATGCTGTGTTAGTTTCTGCTTTATAACAAAGTGAATCAGCTATACATATACCTATATCCCCATATCTCCTCCCTCTTGTGTCTCCCTCCCACCCTCCCTACCCCACCCCTCTAGGTGGTCACAAAGCACCGAGCTGATCTCCCTGTGCTATGTGGCTGCTTCCCACTAGTTTGTGTTTTACATTTGGGACTGTATATATGTCCAAGCCACTCTGTCACTTCATCCCACCTTACCCTTCCCCCTCCCTGTGTCCTCAAGTCCATTCTCTACATCTGCATCTTTATTCCTGTCCTGCCCCTAGGTTCTTCAGAAGAATTTTTTTTTCAGATTCCATATATCTGTGTTAGCATACGGTATTTGTTTTTCCCTTTCTGACTTACTTCATTCTGTATGACAGTCTCTAGATCCATCCACCTCACTGCAAATAACTCAATTTCATTTCTTTTTATGGCTGAGTAATATTCTACTGTATATATATGCCACATCTTCTTTATCATTCATCTGTCGATGGACACTTAGGTTGTTTCCATGTCCTGGCGATTGTAAATACTGCCACAATGAACATGGTGGTACATGTCTCTTTTCGAATTATGGTTTTATTAGGGTATATGCCCAGTAGTGGGATTGCTGGGCCGTACGGTAGTTCTATTTTTAGTTTTTTAGGGAACCTCCATACTGTACTCAATAGTGGCTGTATCAATGTACATTCCCACCAACAGTGCAAGAGGGTTCCCTTTTCTCCACACCCTCTCCAGCATTTATTGTTTGTAGATTTTTTGATGATGGCCATTCTGACTGGTCACAGAAAGAACTTTGGCATGGTGTTCATCATCTAACTTATCCTAACATGCAGACATTTATGAGAGTAAAGTCATGTCTTTGCCAGAGTGGGTTGCTTATCTGGGCAACTGGGTCAAATCAAGAAGGGCAAATGTAGGCTGCCAGAGTAAATAAGGAGAGGAAAAACAAAAAGAACGAGCCATATCATTCATCAGTGATTTTCTCCCCAATATTCTTAGACTCCACCTATCTCCATCTTACTGGTAACACAGGAACTAGACTGAACAATCAGGTAAAAGGTCTCTACAGAAACTGAGGTAATATAGAAAATTAAAAAAAAAAACTTAAAATTGTAAATTTTCTTCCTAGGGCTAATTGAGATGATACTTCAATAATAACATAAGATCAGGTGAAGTCTAAAGAAATTTTAGAAAACCTGGATACAGTAAGAAAACATCTGTTCGCCAGCATCCAAATGTTAGAGAGACACCAAGACATGTGGGCCAAGTTCTGGAGAGAAGGGAAACACAGATGCAAGCTTGACATTTGGTGCAGCTTTTCTCCTTGGGGCATTTGCTGATTCAAATGTTGCAGCCTAGGAGCTGAAAAGCCAAGGAGTTCAAAAGACTGTAACCACAGAAGCCAAACGGCAAGAGCTGAAGCTAAAAGCAACAACTAATGGAATGACAAGCTACACGTATCCTTAGTCTCACAGGGCTGGGGGAACCATTACATTTAAAGCCTAACAAATACAAGGGTAGTTGGGAATAGGGAGAATCCAAACTTTCACGTGGTAATCCCAAAAGGCAACACCCATAGAGGAAGGAGAAGACAGAAATAGAGCACCCTTCACACAGACTGAAAAAACAGCTTTGAATGAGCTGAATGAGAATGGACTAAGGTTTCCAGTCCCTATGGTAACTGTCTGCCATGGGCAAAAGGAAATCTTTTCAAGAGAACGATAACAACATCCAGAATATGGAGGTATCTTTATAGTTTCCTAAAATAAGTTAAGCCCAATTTTAATATAAAAAATAATTGGACATACCAGGAAAAAGACTAAATGATCAAAAGCTCAAAAAAGAAAGAAAGATAGATAGAAAAAAGACAATATAAATAGACACAGGAGGACAAGAGTTAGTAGGCATTGGTTAAAAAACAAAACACAACAACTATGATTAAACAAAGAAAATAGACACATGGCAAATAAGCATATGAAAAGATGCTACACATTCCATGTCATCAGGGAATTTTAAATTAGAATAACGAGATACCACTACACACCTATTCAAATAGCTAAAATCCAAATAATGAAATACCAAAGTTGTTGATGATGCAGAACAACTGAAATTCTCATTTGCTGCTAGCAGGGTACTTGGCAGTTTCTTACAAAACTAAACATACTTTTACCATACAGTGATCTAGTAATCATGCTCTTTGGTATTTACCCATAGGAACTGAAAAGTTATGTCCGCATAAAAACCTGCACATGGATGTTTATAACAGTTTCTTTCATAATTGCCAAAACTTGACATCAACCAAGATGTTTTTCAATAGGTGAATGGATAAACAAACTATGGTATATCGGTACAAAGGAATAGCATTGAGCAATAAAGAGAAAATGCTATGAAGCCATGAAAAGACATGGAAGAAGCTTAAATGCATATTGCTAAGTGAAAAAAAGCCAATCTGCAAAGGCTACATGCATATTATATGATTGCAGCTATATGAAATTTAGGAAAAGGCCAAAGTGTGGAGACAGTCAAAAGATCAATGGTTGCCAGAGGTTGCGGGGAGGGAGAAAAGGATGGGTGAAGCGCGGAATTTTAAGGGCAAAGAAACTCCTGTGTATGGTTCTGTAATGGTGGATACAGGTTATTGCACATTTGTCAAAAATCATATAATGTACAAAACAAAGAGTGAAGTCTAATGTAAACCATGGACATTAGTTAGTAATAATGTATCAATATGGGTTCATTAACTATAACAAACATCTTACGCTAATGTAAGATGTTAATAATAGGGGAAACTGGGTAGAGAGCTAAGGAGGTATGAGAACTCTGTCCTTTCTGCTTAATTTTTCTGTAAACCAGAAACTGCTCCGAAATAGTCTGTTAATTAAAAAAACAAATCTAGACCTGCATGCATAACTTGCACGTAACTCCAACCACAGCAGCATTATTCATAAGAGCCCCAAAGTGGAAATAACCAAATGGCCATTTACTGTGAATGGATAAATGAAACATAGTAATATCCACACCATGGAATATTATTCAGCCATAAAAAGACATCAAGTACTGATGCATGCTACAACATGGATGAACCTTGAAAACATGCTAAGTAATTGTATGATTCCATTTGTATGCAATGTCCAGTCTAGACAAATCTGTAGAGACAAACTATATTAGTGGCTGCCTAGGGTTTGGAGAAATGGGGGAGTGAGTGACCTATAATAGATTCTTTTTCTTTTGGGGGTGGATGAAAGTTCTAAAATTGATTGTGGTGGTAGATGCATAACACATTAAATTGTACACTTTAAATAATATGGAAAGTAAATTATATCTCAATGAAACTATTATTTAAAATTATGATTAATGTATTAAAAGAAGGGCAACATGTACAATTTAAGCAAAAATTATCTGTGAAATGCAACCAAAAGAAACTTCTAGAATTAAAAAAGTTGAAATTAAGCACTCAGAAGATTGGTTGAACAGTACCTTAGTCAAACAAAAGAAAGGAATACAAATGTCAATTAAAAAATAACTACACAAAAATTTGGAGGGAAAATGATGGAAAACAGAGAAATAAGTACTTAAGACATATAGAGTATATGTAAAACACTGTGTCTAGCCAGCCCCAAGTCACACAGCCTAGGAAGGAGACACACAGCCTACCTGAATCACAAGGACTTCTCCAAAGTAAAAATGAGGTTCTGAGGCCAGAAGTGGAAGGAATGAATTACAAAGGAAAAGAACAATGGTAAACTATAATGTAGATATACATCGGTAAATACATAGGTTCCCTGGGGTTGTGATCTGGTACAAACAATAAAGAGAAAAAAGATAAGACTCATAGTAGAGGCTGCTAGATTCTGCTGAGGAAAATGTCCAGGGAGGGAAGAGTTGATTTATTTCACTATTTTTTTAGAGTCCACATATAAGTGACATCATGCACTATTTGTCTTTGTCTTATTTCACTTAGCATCGTGGCCTCCAGTTTTATCCATGTTGACTTAAATGATAGGATTTTATTCTTTTTTAAGGTTGAATAATATTCTATTCTATATATATACCATATTTCCTTTCTCCATTAATCTACTATGGACACTTAGGTGGTTTCCATACCTTGGCTCTTGTGCATAATGCTACAATAAACATGGGAGTACAGATATCTCTTCAAATTATGATGATATTTCCTTTGGATATATACTCAGAAGTGGGAGTGAGGAAGAACTTATGACACAAATCGACCATATGTAAAAGATGTTGTAGGAATGAAAAAGTCTGAACACCTAGAAAGAGTGTGGAGTATTTGGAAAGGTCATTGTTCAAGGTCATACATAGTTTAAAGTTATGACATTTCATTGAGCCTGTGTGCATGAAGGCTTGCTTATATTTTGGGATTTGAATACAGTGCAAAGAAGTGTTGTTAAATTTTCGATCAACATCAAAAAAAGTGTGGAAATGTTTTTTTCTTTGATTATGAAACTGCAGGAAAGGCAAGCCTAGAATTCTAGGCCCACTAGAATTTTCCCTGATGATAGTGCTAATTTAGGAGAAGAAGAAGGATCCAAGGCTATAGAACAATTTTGAAAGCAAAATAAGACTGCCGAGTCTTCACCCAGTGTATGAGATTAAGTTTTAATGGCATATGATGAAGTGGCCACGACACAGCCGGCAGAGCTCGTTGAGTTGTGGAAAATGGCTCTTGAAGCTACAGGAAATGGACAGTAGACATAGAAAAAGAACAAGGTAAATCCCAAAGAGTAGAAGGACAAAATTAATCAAGAGAAAAGTCAAAAATAGAGAAGAAAAGCAGTAAACGTGACAAAGAAAACCAAAAGCTTGCTCTTTACAAACACCAATAAAATAAGCAATATTTGGCAAATATGATAGAGATGGGACTAGCTATAAAACAGAGAGAATTTTTTTTTAATTACAAAAGAATACTATGGTAGCTTTATACCAACACATCTAAAAATCTGGACAAAGTGGCTGATTATGATTAGTTATATGCAGCCATTATTTACTCCTGTTTTGAGTAGAGAATACAAGAAGCTTTATGAAAATAGAAAACATAATCAAAGATATACACCTTAGAAAGACATCAGTTATTTTCCAATGTATATAAAAAATTAGAAGAGTCCTAATATGAAAATCAGATATGGGGCTTCCCTGGTGGCGCAGTGGTTGAGAGTCCGCCTGCCGATGCAGGGGACACAGGTTCGTGCCCCGGACCGGGAAGATCCCAGATGCCACGGAGTGGCTAGGCCCGTGAGCCATGGCCGCTGAGCCTGCGCGTCCAGAGCCTCTGCTCCGCAACGGGAGAGGCCACAACAGTGAGAGGCCCGCGTACTGCAAAAAAAAAAAAAAAAGTGAGTGACAACTTAAATGATATATGGAATATTTTGCTGACTTACAAGGGCATGCATAATTAAATATGACCCAGTTGAAATGTTAACTTTATTTTAATGTGTATGTTGGGATGGAGTCTTCAAGGTGCCAGAAAACAAGCATTCATCCATCCTGTTTGGAACTGCAGCACACAGACACCTTCAGTTACCAGTTCTGTTCATGCCACAGAATCATCTTCAGAAAACATACTGTTTTTTATGGACCTGGTATATATCTTAATTAGTTTGAAGAATTCCCCAAATACCTGTTAATATGTAGTGCTCCAATTCCAATCTTGCCACGTCCTGTACCAGTGACACAGCACATAGGAGTTTCATTTCTCTTTCTTTCTCTGGGTTGTTCAGAACCCAACGAAAGAACAATGGAATGACATCAAAGAGATCAGGGTTCTTGTCCCAGATTTACCATAAAATAATAGTGTCCTCTTGGGAAAATTAAAGTTATTCTAGGCCCCTTTCCTTTTCTTTACTTTGACAGAGCTGCACTAGATGACCCCAAGTAACATTGCACTCTTTGCAGTAGTAGCTTAGATGTTACTGGTTTTCTGAAACAAATGAAGACAATGACACATGAAACTGTGCCACATCTCTGTAACTATGTTTTCTTAGAGTTGCCTCCATTTTACAGATGATAAGATGGCTGAGCACAGAAGTAGATGTCTTGACCAGAGGTTGCAGAGTAGATGGAACTGAACCACAAGTTTCCTTCTTTCCTGAAGCTCACTTAGCCAAAACATAGCCTTCTGAATATTAAGCTGTAAAGCATATTATCAGTATGCTTTAAAAGAAGCGGTTCTTCTAGGATTTCCAATTAATAGCAGGAGGTTTTGAAATTCTTCAAAGATCATCTAATTTTGTGAGATTTACAGCTCAATTATCCTGTCAAGCAAGTTGTATTAGTGCCAATCATCTGAGCTGCTGGATGCTTCTCTGAACTTCTTGAAGTTTTCTTCTTGCTCTCTGAAATTCGTGCCAGATAAGCCTTTTTCTAGAGCGTATATACAGACTTGTGTATTTTTATAGAGAAAAGCAATGCAGTGAGTCAGGACGGGGGTTAAGCCCTCATTCTCAGAGTGGTATTGAGCTCCTGGTGAAATATAATCATCATTTCCTCAGAATCGAAAAGCAGTTATCTCTAGTTTTTAATCCCATTAACTATTTATACATTTATGTATGATACATGTATTTATTGTATCTACTAGGTGTGTTCTCTTTGGGAAGTACAAAGCTCTTTGAGATATAGGTTGTTCATTTTTTTGTTTTCCCACAAATACTGTGACCTTTTGAGCAGGAAGGTCTATATTTTACTAACATCTAGAACCAGCAGTTAACACGGTGTCTAAGATGTAGTCAATAAATATGAAATACATAAATGAACACATTTTTAAGGAAGGGCCAGGAAACGAACAAATAGAAATTTTTCATTTTCAGTCACAAAGCAACCAGAGACATAAAAATGATACAGACAACGAGTGCTACGGTCATTCAAATAAGGCATAGAATAGATACAACAAGGATCTCCTTATTGGCACAGGGAACTCTACTCAATATTTTGTAATAACTTATAAGGGAAAAGAATGTGAAAAAGGAATCACTGTGCTGTACACCTGAAAGTAACACAACATTGTAAATCAACTATACTTAAATTAAAAAACAAACAAACAGACAACAACAACAACAACAAAAAACCGAAAGAGGTCATAGAAGTTTTTATGAGATTCCATAAGAGAAGCCAAATGAGGACGGGCGAGACGGCTTTTGAATCAATTCAGAGGAGAGGTCACAGAGAAACTTGTCTTTGACCTGAACTTGAGTTTCCATTAAGATTGCAACTCAGGGATATTACAGATGAAGGTAATCACATAAACTTACTACACTGAAACTTGCAGAGGTTATGAGTGTTGTTCAAGATCCCAAAGCAAGTGCATTGTGGAATCAGAATTTTAAGTGAGACCTAATGAACTAAAAACAAGCAAACAAAAAAAAAAACCTTTTCTGTGATACCATGTTGCCTTTGAAGTCGTTATTTTGGTGGGTTGGTAGAAAGTGGTTCCAGTGTTTCTGGCAGCAATGACTAGTTCTGTCCCCCCCGCGGCCCCCCACCCCCGAGTTGATCCTCAAAGTTTCCTTTGAATGGACTTGCTAAAATGCAGACATGCAAGTATTCATGACGCCTGTGTCCAATCATTTCTCCTGCCATTGCCTACTTCACTTCTGGATTATATGAACAATTCACTGTCTTCATTTATGCTTTTCCCTCCTCCAAGAATTCCTTTCTCCCTATGGGGCACCTGGGAAACCCACTTCAGTTTTCAAACCTCAGTTTACATATTATGTCTTTTGTGCAGTCTTCTTTTTAGTGTTGTGATCACATGCTCCTTTTTGCTACCCTTGCACTTCTGCATGCCTGATTGTTGCACTCGCTACACTGTATTGTGATTGTGTTGTTTACATATATCTGTGTTCTCCTGGGCAACGTTCCTTGGGGCCAGGGACTACCGTTTTTCATCTATTGATGTTACCTTAGCATGTTACTTGTTGCGAAGTAGTTAGTTATAAAAATGAGATTTGTTTAAATTGAAAATTGTTATGTACATATTAGTTATTATCATTTACAGATATAACAGGAAAAAATATTAACGCTGGTGCTGAAAGTTCACTTCTAGTAAATGATGGTGGTACTTGACTTCACTTATGTTATTTTCCCCACTATTTTATATCTTTCTACCCGATATCTCTTCTTTATTTCCATCTCTTTCTTTATTACTAAACCAAGAAAAACAGGGATGAGGGTAGGGCTAGGCCATACTTGGCTGGAATAGTAAAGAAATTGTGTGGGGGTTTTGGTGAGAAAATCCTGAAGCATACAGGTCTGCATCTTCCTTTTATTTTTATTTTTTTGCGGTACGCGGGCCTCTCACCGTTGTGGCCTCTCCCGTTGTGGAGCACAGGCTCCGGAGGCGCAGGCTCAGCGGCCGTGGCTCACGGGCCCAGCCGTTCCACGGCATGTGGGATCTTCCCGGACTGGGGCACGAACCCATGTCCCCTGCATCGGCAGGTGGACTCTCAACCACTGCGCCACCAGGGAAGCCCCTGTTTGAAGTTTTTTGATAAATTAGATTTGATAACACAGTTTTATAAAAACTTAGTTTGGACATTTCTGAACCTCTTTTTTTGTTTCCTTATGTAAGAAAGCTGCTTGTTTAGGGTTAATACTAATTCAATGGGGGTAAGATTTACACAGGACCAACCCTAACATTCATAGTGTGTGGCACAGGAAACAACTTTGAATGGCCATTTCAAGGAACAGTATACTTAAGTGTATACAATGAGTAAAATGGATGAACTACACAAATTTATGAGTTGAAAACCATAGAATCATAGAATTTTCTCACTGTAAAGGCTCTTACTTTTCCAACTGCTTAACTTCAACCTCTGTTAAAGCACTTCAGTAACAGGGAGTTCTTGAGTTTAAAATGCAGTCGCTCCATTTTATAGTTGAAAGGTTCTACTTGTCAAAATATTCATCCTTTTATCAACCTAAACCTCTCTACTTGGTCTAAAATCTTCAGTGTGGGACAGTCTAAACCCTTTTTCATAGGACAACTCCTAAAATCGTTTAGAGCGACCACCTACTTCTCTCCTGGTCTTGCTTCATGTCATCTATTCCCAGTTCCTTCAATTACTTCTTATTTTAGATTCCAGACACTTTACTGAATTCATCACTTTCTTCAGTATAATAACTCATTTGCTGAATGTGATATTTTAAGCCTAAAAGGATTTGTTTTCTGTAAAGAATTAAAACATAAAATGTCCAATCAACCAATAATTCTTCACCTAACATGATTCATATACACCAATTGATAAGGAAAATTTAAAAATTCAAATTACTTCATTCTTAAAGAGTGATCATAGTATGTCCTTATTTATAATGTACAGGAAACATGAATTTTCTTTCTGTGCATCTATAACAGTGCCCTCTTGCAGGGTACAGAGGATCCTCCATTGATGCTGCCTAATGATGTGTATGTGATATCCTGATATTTACTAAGAAGTTAGACATTCAGGAGGATTTTTTGTTCCCAGCAGACATACACATATGAATTTTTCTTCTCTATGTTTGTGTGTTTCTAACTTTTATTATTCATCTATTGGCACTTAAGTGCATTCACCAAACTGCATCATAAACATCAAAGTAGATTACTTCACTTTTCCTTTTATGAGATTATTATACTTATCAACCAATATTTGAGCCCTTAATATGGGCAAATCATCCTAGCCCGTTAAGCACAGAGGTAAAGAGCATGGAGTTGAGAGGGCACACACCAAGATTTGAACAAATTATGTAATCTCTCTAAGTCTTCATTTTTGTATGTGAAAAATGAGAATAATTACAATGATTGAACTCATAAGGTGGATCGTAGAAAACATCTAGGTGCTACGTGCAAAGAGCTTGTTTGACTACCTGGCAAATATATCCATTCTTTATTAACATGATGGTGATGATGTTGATGGTGATGATGATGATGAAGAAGCTACCAGCAGGTGTCCTTATTAGGTTGGTAAGGATGGTGAATAAGCCACAAGATCATGTCTGTGAACATTTGCATTCTAAGGCTACACTGCCTTTGCCTTCCCAACTCCGGCTCCACTCCTCATCTGTTTAAACATCTCCCAAGATAGCTCAGGTCTTCTCCTCTATGAAGCTATTCTGAACTACTCCTCTAGAATGAACTTAAAATACATTGCTTGCACTTATATTAATTTATATCAAGTACAAACTTCTGCAGTGGAATCACTCATCCTCCGTCAAACTTATATGGACCTTTACCTCCAACACTGATACCTAGCAAATCCTTCCACTACATTATAAATTATTAACCATAAGGTTTAGCATGTTCTCTCTTCCAAGGTATTTAGAACTTTAAAGGAGAAAGAAGCCTGCCCAAGTGGACAAAGCTAACACTTATCAAGCATGAGCTCCCAACATTTGCACCAGACAATTTCACATCATCTCATTATAAACTGACAATAATCTTTGTGAGGTTGGGGTCCTAACCTTCTTTTTACTGTGGATCCCTTTGACAATATGGAGTAGCCCATTTAAAGAGTCTTAAAATAACACTTTTAAATTCATAAAATATAATACATAGAATCTCAAAAGAAACTAGTTACTATGTTTTAAATGCAGTCATTAGACTATTTTAAGAACCAAATTTGTGATATAGAAACAAATGGGTATTTAAACTCATTAAATAAGAAGATATAACAGAGACTCTATTAACTACTATACTTAAAAATAGTGATGTTGGGGAGATGGGTTCACAACTCTGATACATGTGTACTGAAATTGAACAATTAAATAAATAGATGGTGGATGGTGGTAGCCACATTTCTCAATATTGAAGTATGAATTTACAGATAAACAAGAGGAGAAGGCTAAACTAATCTCAGAGTTAATGGATTATAGTTGCAGACATCAGTATACACTCAGCTCAATATAGATATAGATAGTTATATATAGAAATATTTACTGATATGTGTATATACATGGGTTAGTATACATATATATTTCTTTGTTCTCTCAGTTAAGAGAGCCTAATCAAATAATAGCCCATTAGCAACAGCACATCTAGAGCCCAGATCTTGGTTTCTATTACTACTCTCCAATTAAAGGAATCAGGGCTCCTCAGAGAAATGACTGATTCTAGGACTGGGGCAGGAAATACACAAAATGAGCCTGGAGCATCTTGTGGTACCAGAAAGTCAGGAAGTGTTAAACACACACACACAAACATGCATGCTAAACACAGATACACACAGATACACAGACACACACAAACTCACACACCCCAAAGGGAGTATGTCAAAGGAGCGCAGTCGCCAAAAGCAAAAGCTCCCAATGGCCAAAGCTGGAACAATTCAAACAACAAAATAAAGTAGTATTGGATTATAACCCAAAGGATAAAATAGATATCCATGAGTCTATACTGATATAAATAAATGTCAATAATTGAATAAATTAATGTTTAGGGGGAAATAGACAAATCTGTGTGGAAGAATTCCAAATACTTTATGTACATACTCTGTCCTCAAGGAGGTGGATCATAACTCTCCACTCTTTGGGTTTGTGCTTCACATAGTGACTTCCTTCCAACAAGTGTAGTGTGGAAGGGGTGGAGGAGTAACTTTACAGTGGAGAAATCTGAGACACTACCTCAGCCAGGTTATCAAGGTCAACATCAACAGGCAAATCACATTGATAGCATGTACCCTTGATAAGATGTTATAAAAAAGGCACTTTATCTGGTTGTCCTCCCAATAAACCATAATCCCAGTCTTACCATGAGAAAAGCATTGGACAGTTTACATTAGTGAGGTATGCTACAAAACACTTGATCACTGCTCCTCAAAACCATCAAAGTGGGGGCTTCCCTGGTGGCGCAGTGGTTGAGAGTCCACCTGCCAATGCAGGGGACACGGGTTCGAGCCCTGGCCTGGGAAGATCCCACATGCCAGGGAGCAACTAAGCCCGTGCGCCACAAATACTGAGTCCATATGATGCAACTACGGAGGCCCATGCGCCTACAGCCCGTGCTCCACAACGAGAGAGGCCACTGCAATGAGAGGCCGGCGCACTGCAACGAAGAGTAACCCCCGCTCTCCGCAACTAGAGAAAGCCCACACGTAGCAACGAACACCCAACACAGCCAAAAATAAATAAATTAAATAAATAAAATTTAAAAAGAAACTGTCAAGGTTATCAAAAACAAGAAAAGCCTGAGAAACTACCATAGCCCAGAGGAGCCTAAGGGGGCTTGATAACTAAATGTAATGTGGTGTCCTGGATGGAAGCCTGAAATGGAATTAAGGGCACTAGGCAAAAGCCAAGGAAATCTGAATAAAGTACAGACTCTGGTTAATATAATTGTATTAATATTGGCTCATTAATTGTAAAAAAGGTACCACACTAGTGTACGGTGTCAATAATAGAGGAAATTGGGAATGAGATATATAAGAACTCTGTATTATCCCCTTAATTTTTCTGTTTATCTAAAACCATTCTAAAATAGATATAGTCTATTAGATAAAACAAAAAAGGTAATGATGATTTGATTGTAACATCAGACTAGTGATACTTTGAGATATCTATAAAAACTGCCTTAGGAAATTGTCTGTGGAATCTGCTGGGGTATAGTCACAGGTACTCCTAATGTTATCGTGGTTTGTTGTCTGCATTTAGATTTAAAGGACATGCTAAATACTAAATTGCAGCTAGAGGTTAGTGAAATTAAAGATGTAATATTCCCATCCAGATTCCACATACACTTTGATACATATTAAGAATCCCCTGCTCTTTGGTGAGGTCTAATTTTATGAAAGTGAAACTCAGAGAGATGAATTAGGTTGTTCCAGCTTTTAAAAAGCCCGCATTCTAGGGTCAAGAATTCTTACTGAGCCTTGTTGAAACTGTTTGCTACACTACCTCCTAATTTTGGAACTGCTAAACAGAGAGCTGGGAACTCTTCCTAGATTAAAAGTACTGCCTTGGCCTTGTGCAATTATACTGTTTAGGTTGCTGGACAAATCCAAGGATAAAACTGGCCTGGACCTAGTGATGGGCAATTCCAAAAGCAAGCTGAATGTGAGAAGTTCACTCACAGAGAACCCTAGTGTCAAAGAGCCTCTCTACTTGGGAATGGTTCAACGCTGGGAAAATAAACCCTGTTTCAGCTGTAAAGAGAGCACATCCTTGGCCTTTTTTCCCCCTTAAGTCCAGAAACTGATGATCTGGTCAGCTTAGGAGAGGGAGGGAGGGAAGGAGGGAGGGAGGAAGATGAGACAGAGAGAGAAACCTGTTAATAGCTAGTGCCAATTTAAAGAGAGAAGGAAAGGGTTTATTATATACGTATATGCTAATATTATTCTTAAAGCCAATTCTGATAAATCCTTCGGGAAAGAAAGAGATGCAGTCATCTGTTAATGTGGCTTCAGCTTGTTTGTTTCCAAATGTTACAGCTGTCACCAGACCAGGCATTCCACTTGGGGCAAGGCCAGGGGGTTAGAGGGGGAACATCTGTCCACTAAGGACACCACTAAACAGCAACAAAATCTTGGGGCGACCCCTCTCTCTTTCCTCGAGTGCTTTTGCTAGCCGGTCCTACTTCCCTGTCAGAAGCCATCCTGGAGCCATTGCACCATGACAAAGTCATGAGCAACGGAAGGCGAAACTGCAAGGCAGCGCCGTGCCAGGAAGGTGGACTACAGCTCTGTTGTTATGTTTTATGATAATAAATTTACATACAGGGGCAATTTTGGGGGGATGTTGCTCCACGTGAAAGAAAAATTCCTCTAGGACTCCCCCTCCTGAAACTACCACAGAATGGGAAGTACCCACTAAAGCCCGGGGGAAATGGGTAAAGAATTAAGAGCCTGGAACTAAGGGGATGTTTTTATGAAAAACACCCTCTAGTATGGAGTTATGGCCATGGGCCGGAGTTTCTGATGACATAGGAAATTTATGGTTCTATTATAAAGGAAGATTAATTATAGAAAAGCAAATGACTAGAGCAGAATTGGTTGCCAGGATAGGGAGAAAACACTGTCTCAGTTGAAGGAAACAACGAGAAAGAGCATGCAGGTACATTGTAAATATTTTCATGGAACCATTGTAATAGGTTGTGCATGCAAGAAGAGAAATAGGAACAAGTAGCTCCAACTTTTACAATTAAAATAATCATATAACTGCTTGGCTTGGTTACTAAGAAATAACCTGTGATTAATGGGAACTTGGGGAAATAATAGGACATCTATAAACTAGGCGATATTTTTTAAAAAAAAATCTTTATAGAACATTTTGCGGTTTGATTGTGCTAAGATTGTTTGGCCACGTACCTGGTAATGTAATCAACTACAATATATAAACCTGTGATTGTAAACAATAGAAGAAGAATGAAGAATAAAGACATGAGAAAGAGAAACATGCAATGCTGATACTTTAAGAAGTGTAATAGAATTATTTCCTTTGCCGACGCTATCCATCCCTCGGGTATCCCTGGACTCGCTGGAGCTGGACTCCAGCAAGTGGCGCCCGAACAGGGACCTGAAGGGTAAGTGTAAATAGAGTGAGTTCGGGATAGCTAGGCTTCCACCTAGGGTGCTGCAGACCCCCTTGCAGAGTATAGGTAAGGTAAGTGAAGGGTGGATAATCTAATAAGTAATATAAAAGGTAAGTTAACTATGGGTCATAAGGAATCTAAAGAGAGAAAATTATTTATTGATATTATTAAACATATGTTATCTGGAAGAGGTATTAAGGTAACTACTAGTCAATTAGCTAACTTTTTAAACTTTATTCAAGAACAATGTCCATGGTTCCCAGAGGAAGGTACAGTTAATTTGGATACATGGGCTAAGGTAGGGGATCAATTAAAAACATATTATTCACTTCATGGGCCTGAAAAAGTTTCTGTAGATACTTTTGCTCTATGGAATCTCATTAGAGATACCTTAGATCCAGTACAAGAAAGACAGAGAATACCTTATATGGGAACTCCAGATGAAAGTACTCCCTTAATACCTCCAAAACCACCTCCTAAGAAAGTATTGGCAGCTACATTTGAAAAATGTAAAATAGATGATGATGATGATGATGAGTTGTCGCCTCAGGACCAAAAAGACCTGGAGGAGGCTGCTGCTGCTTATCATAGAGAGCCAAATCCTTGGGATTTTCCTGTTATTAATTCTGAGACAAAAACACCTTTGCCAAAAATTAGTTATCCTGCATTACCAGATTATAAACAAGAGATGCCTTTGAGACCACCGCCGCCTCCTCCAACTAACAAAATGATTAAAAATACATTTAATATTAAGCCAAAGACGCATTCCAGAAGAATGCAGGTCTCTGATGATCCAGAATTTGCTGCTTGTTTCCCTGTAGGTTTTGAAGGAGCCTTTGATGATGGGGTGACATGGGAACCTCTGCCTTATAAGATTCTCAAAGAATTAAAGGCTGCATGTGCTGATTATGGACCACTAGCTCCCTATACCCTCACTTTGCTAGATGCTCTTGCTAACAGATGGATGACACCATATGATTGGGTCGGCTCGAGTCTGTCTCTCAGGTGGGCAATATCTGTTGTGGAGAAGAGAATATGAAGACTTAGCTAGAAAACAAACTGCAATTAATAAAAGACAAAGGAAAGCTGATATCTTGTTGGATATGTTAATAGGTGAGGGAGATCATGATACTGCACAAAGTCAAATGTACCTAGATAAGGAAGTCTTGACGCAGGTCACTAGCTGTGCTGTTAATGCCTGGAAATCTCTTCCTTTGGTGGCTGGGAAAGCAACGACCTTGGGGGAAATTAAGCAAAGGGCTGATGAAGCATATGAAGACTTTGTGTCAAGATTAACACAGGCAGTACAGAGAGTAATTACCAATCAAGAGGCAGCTGATATGCTTGTTAAGCAATTGGCATTTGAAAATGCAAACAGTACCTGTCAAGCATTATTGAGACCTATTAGGAAAACTGGAAATATAACTGATTTTATTAAACAATGTGCAGATGTAGGACCTGCCTTTATACAGGGCGTTGCTATAGCAGCTGCATTAAAAGGGGAAATGTATCCACAATATGTACAAAATAAAGAAAAAAGGAGCTCCTGTCATTATGGCTCGGGGTACTCCCGGAAATTATTGTTATGCCTGTGGTAAGCCAGGTCATTTTACTAGAGCATGTCCTTATAAGAATGCAGATAACCAACAAGAAGCACCTAACATGCCTCCACTATCGGTTCCTTCACCTATAAATTCAAAAGTCAATCTTGCAAATACTTTATGTCCACGGTGTCAGAAGGGTTATCATTGGGCAAAAGAATGTAGATCTAAATTTCATAAGAATGGACAACTTTTACCACCTAATTCTGACACAGGCAATTTGGGAAACTTCCAGGGGGCCCTGCCCCAGGCCCCCAAAATGATAGGGGCAACACAAATAAATACATCCCAACATCTGAACCCCTTCCTTCCTTTTGTTCCATCTCAGAACTCTTCAGAGCAACCCCAGACAGTGCAGGATTGGACCTGTGTTCCACCACCTCAACAATATTAACTCCTGATGCTCCTCCAATAAAAATTCCTACTGGAATCAAAGGGCCATTGCCAGAAGGTGTATTGGGTCTCATATTGGGAAGAAGTTCATCATCTCTTGCAGGGTTAACAGTTTTGCCAGGTGTTATAGATTCTGACTATACAGGAGAACTACAAATTATGGTGGCTCCCCCTACAAAAACGCAACAAATATTTAAAGGTCAAAGAATAGCTCAATTGCTTTTGCTCCCATATTATCAGACGGGACAATCTGTAATTGATAAACCTAGAAATGAAGGAGGTTTTGGATCTAGTGATATGGCTTTTTGGGTAGAGGAAATTACCCAGTCTAGACCTACAAAAGCACTAAGGGTTAATGGAAAAGAGATTATAGGATTATTGGATACTGGAGCAGATGTGACCTGTGTGGCTGGTAAGGATTGGCCTCCAGCCTGGCAACTAAAAGTACTCATAATGAGCTTACAGGTTTGGGGAAAGCTCCATCTGTAGCAAAAATTTCACAAATATTGCATTGGACCAATGCGGAAGGTCAATCAGGTAATTTTGTCCCTATGTAATACCTTCTTTGCCATTTACCCTTTGGGGAAGAGATATATTGGCACAAATGGGAATGCTATTATATAGCCCAGATGAAAAGGTTACTTCTCAAATGTTAAATATGAGATATGATCCCAATAAGGGATTAGGTAAGGAACAACAAGGTGATATGTTGCCCATACTAACTAAACAACATAAATTTAGGCAAGGTTTGGGTTATCCAAATTTATAAATATGGCCATTGCTTGAGCTGCTGACCCCATTTCTTGGAAATCAGATCTTCCTGTATGGGTAGAACAATGGCCGTTAACTATGGTAAAAATTGTCAGCAGCAAGACAATTGGTACAACAGCAATTAGAAGCAGGACATATTGAAAGTTCTAACAGTCCATGGAATACACCAATTTTTGTAATAAAGAAGAAATCAGGAAAATGGAGACTCTTACAAGATCTAACGGCAATTAATAATACTATGGAAGATATGGGAGCTTTACAGCCTGGATTGCCCTCTTCTGTTGCTGTTTCAATAAATTATAATATAATTATTATAGACTTACAAGATTGCTTTTTTACTATTCCTTTGGACCCTCAAGATAGAAAAAGATTTGCTTTTAGTGTACCCTCTACTAATTTTAAACAACCTTATCAAAGATATCAATGGAAAATATTACCTCAGGGAATGAAAAATAGTCCAAACTTATGTCAAAAATTTGTGGATAAGGCTATAACAGAAATAAGAATTAATAATCCGGAAGTATATATGATACACTATATGGATGATATATTGTTGTCCCATTCACATAGAGGATATTTACAAGAAGTCTTACAGCATTTAACAGAGGCATTGCAAAAAAAAATGGACTCCAAATAGCTCCGGAAAAGATTCAAACTGAACCACCTATGACTTATTTAGGGAGAATAATACATACATAAACTGTGACACATCAACCATTACAACTTTGGAAAGATAATTTACGAACATTAAATGACTATCAAAAACTATTGGGAGATATTAATTGGATTAGGCCTTATTTAAAAATAACTACAGCAGAATTGAAGCCTTTATTTAACATATTACAGGGAAATTCAGATCCAACCTCATCTAGAAATATGACTCCTGAAGCAGAAAAGGCTTTTCAGTCTATTGAATCTGCTTTAAACAACTGCTTCTTACAAAGAATAGATTCCACAAAAGAATGGTGTTTGCTAATCTTGCCCACTCCAGTTACACCTACAGGTATACTTTGGCAGGAAGGACCTTTGGAATGGATCCATTTACCAGCTACTTCAAAGAAAATAGTTTGTTCCTATCCTATGTTAACAGCAACTTTAATAGCTAAAGGAAGAAAAAGAAGTAAGGAATTGTTTGGAAAGGATGTAACTAATATAATTATCCCTTATAATAAAGATCAACTAAAAATTTTATTACAGAATGATGAAGTCTGGCAAATAGCTCTTAGTTCTTATACTGGACAAATTCTGTTTCATTTGCCAAAACATCCGCTATTACAATTTTTTGCTACACTCCAGTTATATTTCCTAAATTCTACGTTGATCAGCCAATAGAAGATGCAGCTTTAGTTTTTACAGATGGATCATCTAATGGAAAAGCTGCTTTACTTATTAATAATGTTCCAAAGGTAATTCAAACTCAGGAAACTTCTGCTCAAAAAGCAGAATTAATTGCAATAATACATGCTTTCGCTGAGCTGCAGAACCAGACTTTTAATTTATATTCAGACTCACAGTATGTGGTTAAGCTATTTCCTCATATAGAAACCGCTGCTGCAGCAGATACAAAACCTCACCATCGGAGAGAGACCAATTCTTTGTCTGCCGCGTCCGCGCCCAAGACCTCGCAAGAGACAAGCCATCTCTATGAGAACTTCGAATCCACCAACTTGGGGTCAGATTAAACGACTTGCTGACGACGCCGAGAAAGTGGTAACAGACCAGGGAGCTACCTTAACACCTGGAAATCTTTTTGTTGCTATGCTTGCTATATTGGCCTTCCAGGTAACTAGGGGAAATGTTTTGGGTAATTCTTATTGGACTTATCTCCCTGATCCACCGATTTTACAAACTGTAGCCTGGGATAATGAGGATATACCAGTATCTACTACTATGCCCAGGTTAATGGGAGGAGCCCTAAGCTCCTATCCATATAATAAATTTAAAACAAATAATAATTTTACTTTTCATGGAAAATCAAGGTTCCATCCTATATGTTTTATATTTCCATCAATTAATAATTCTGTAGCCTCTCGTAAGGATGGATGTATACCGGTTTTTCTTAAAGGACAGCTTACTGCTTCTCCTTCGAGTCAATCTAATAAGAGACTTCTTTGGTCTTTGATTTATCTAGCACCCGGAGAAGATCCAACTTATAATCAACCTTCCTCTCATCCTTTAAAATTTCCTCCTTGTAATCCTCCTTATGGTATTCGTACAGGAGTACAATCATCTATATTACAATCTCCGGAAGACCAATTGGATAGTAACTGGGATGCTGTAGATACCAATACAGGATTTCCTACATGGAATTATTGTATATATTCTTCAAGAATCGATATTCCCATACAGGATACCACAAAAAATGTGCATGATTGGAGTAATCCTGATCCATCTAAGGATTATAGATCTTATTTACAACATCATGCACGTTATGATTGGAATAATTCATTCATTCCTGCTTCTATGCGTGTTAATAGATGGCACACTGGAGGATGGGTGCCTCCTATCCTAACTATGGCTCAAGATAATATGTATTATGCACAGACCCAGCTTTGGAAAGCTATTGCTGCACCATCGCCAGTTATTCTTCATAGACCTAAAAATATGGGCATTTATTTTGTGCAGGGTTGTATGTCAGCGCCTTATGTATTCTTGGTAGCCCCAAAATATGTGGATCTAAATATTTATCATAATACTTCTGGTTCTACATTTTGGACACATTGCTATGATTGTATTTTGACAAGTTGTATAAATCCCTCTATGAATGTATGAGTTTTAATGATTCTTAAACGACCACCATACATTATGTTGCCTGTAAAACTATCCTCTGCCTGGTATGATGATTATGGCTTACAAGTTTTGCATGAAACTGAAGTTTTATTACATTCAAAGAGAGTTGTTGCAGCTTTGATTCTAGGAATATCTACATTTATAGCTGTAATAGCACATTTTCTCTTTCAATAAGTTCCTTAGCTCAACAAGTACCTACAGCTCAACATGTAAACGAGCTTTCAAAAAATGTATCTTTAGCTCTGGCTACTCAGGAAGTTATAGACAGAAAGTTAGAAGCAAAGGTGGATGCCTTAGAAGAAGCAATTTTACACATAGGGCAGGAATTAACAGCGCTCAAAGTAAGATTAGCTTTGAGGTGTCATAAAAAATATAGATGGTTTTGTGTTACTCCTCTAAAAGTGAATGAATCATTATATTCTTGGGAACAAATTCAGACTCATATTATGGGAGTTTGGAACAAAAGAGATGTTAGTTTAGACCTTACTAAATTACATCAAGAGATTCATGACATAGGAAATACAAACTTAGATTTATCTCCGGCACAGTCTGCTCAGAACTCTTTTGAAAGTATTAAGTCATTTGTGTCACATAAAACCTTATTCTCAATGCTCATTAATGGAGGAATCATTGCAGTAGTTGTACTAATTCTGATATTTTTACTTCCAGTCATCGTCAGAATAATTATTAAAAGCATCAAACAACTTTCCGTGGAGCTACATACTGCACTTTTAAAAAATAAAGAAGGGGGAGATGTCGGAAGCCATCCTGGAGCCATTGCACCATGACAAAGTCATGAGCAACGGAAGGCGAAACTGCAAGGCAGCGCCGTGCCAGGAAGGTGGACTACAGCTCCGTTGTTATGTTTTATGATAATAAATTTACATACAGGGGCAATTTTGGGGGGATGTTGCTCCACGTGAAAGAAAAATTCCTCTAGGACTCCCCCTCCTGAAACTACCACAGAATGGGAAGTACCCACTAAAGCCCCGGGGAAATAGGTCAAGAATTAAGAGCCTGGGGCCTCCCTGGTGGCGCAGTGGTTGGGAGTCCGCCTGCCGATGCAGGGGATACGGGTTCGTGCCCCGGTCTGGGAGGATCCCATATGCCGCGGAGCGGCTGGGCCCGTGAGCCATGGCCGCTGGGCCTGCGCATCCGGAGCCTGTGCTCCGCAACGGGGGAGGCCACAACAGTGAGAGGCCCGCATACCGCAAAAAAAAAAAAAAAAAAAAAAAAGAATTAAGAGCCTGGAACTAAGGGGATGTTTTTATGAAAAACGCCCTCTAGTATGGAGCTATGGCCATGGGCCGGAGTTTCTGATGACATAGGAAATTTATGGTTCTATTATAAAGGAAGATTAATTATAGAAAAGCAAATGACTAGAGCAGAATTGGTTGCCAGGGTAGGGAGAAAACGCTGTCTCAGTTGAAGGAAACAAGGAGAAAGAGCATGCAGGTATATTGTAAATATTTTCATGGAACCATTGTAATAGGTTGCGCATGCAAGAAGAGAAATAGGAACAAGTAGCTCCAACTTTTACAATTGAAATAATCATATAACTGCTTGGCTTGGTTACTAAGAAATAACCTGTGATTAATGGGAACTTGGGGAAATATTTTAATAGGACATCTAGAAACTAGGGGATATTTTTTTAAAAAAATCTTTGTAGAACATTTTGCGGTTCGATTGTGCTAAGATTGTTTGGCCACGTACCTGGTAATGTAATCAACTACAATATATAAACCTGTGATTGTGAAGAATAAAGACATAAGAGAAACATGCAATGCTGATACTTTAAGAAGTGTAATAGAATTATTTCCTTCACCGACGCTATCCATCCCTCGGGTATCCCTGGACTCGCTGGAGCTGGACTCCGGCACACGTTCAGCATAAAAAGAGCCTATCCAGCAACGGAGTGGGGTCACCTTTTGCGGCGGTGTCCGGGCCCGGTTAGGCCGGAACACCCCTCCCCCGCTCCCACCCCTTCCCGCCCGCTTCACGAACTGGGGCTTCTCGGCTCTCCCTAGAGGCTCTGCGCTCTGGGGAGGCCGAAACCTCGACTCTCCGCTTCCCCCTCTCACCTGCCTGCCCCCTGCCCACCCCCCGCTCCCAGCGCCGCGCCGGGTGCGCTGGAGAAGCTCAACACGTGTCAATTGAATTGAACTGCTGCGGGCGCAGGCTGTACGCCGCCGCCGAGCTCCGATCAGCACGACGTTACCGAGTGGAAATTTATGGAGTGAACGGTGTAAGCCAAAAGTTGCTCCCTGCCAAGGAAAATAAAACGCGGGTGATAATCTCCCAAGGCAGGGGTGAGGGGCCAGGACAGACCCTCTAATCATCTGAGGTGCAGACTGTGAAATGCCTGAGAACGGGGAGAAATTCTGGTGGATCTCCACTCCCCTACCGCCCCCACTCCCGCCTCCTTGTGCTCCACGGGCTGCCTCCTCCATCCCCCGCCTCTCCAAACAATTCCCACACAATCGAAACATCCGGGGAACTCGGGCGCGGAGTTCGGGCGGAACGGCCACCGTTGCCCACGGTAGTGTTTTCAGGTAGCTCTGGACACCGAAATGGTAAAGGGCTTCTCCGGGAGGAAGGGGGGACCCAGTGTGGGGATGGGCACCGACGCGCACTCGCCCAGGCTCTGCTTGGTCTCGGAGGGGACGCACGACCGGGAGAGCGCAGCGCTGGTGGCGAGAGGAGGCAGCGGCAGCTGCCGCTGGGGTTTGACAGCTTTGGCTGAGCCGAGTGCTAGGCGCTTTACAGTAATTGCGGTCCTCCACCGGCCTTCTGGGTAGCGAGGGGAGTCTCGGCGCGCGGCTGGGAGAGCCGTCCCCGCCGCCCCCCATCCCCTCGGCTCAGGATCAACGGGCCGCCCGCGCCGCCGCCGCCGCCGCCCGAGTCGGTCTCTCGCTCGCCCAGGACGCGCGCCCGGGCGGGGTGTGCGCAGCCAACTCGGTCCAAGCGGGGGAGGGGAGGACAAGGGGCGAGGGGGACGCCACCCAAGTGGTCTGGGGTTCGAACCCAGATAGGCGAAACGCGCCGGGAATCGATGACGGCTGGGGAAACTCGGGCAAACCTTTTTGAGGAATCACCGCTCCGACACCCCACCGCCCAGGCGCTGCAACGGAGGGTGAGCGGAGGGTGAGCGGAGGCTGGGGGAGCTCAAACTTGTGAGAGCTGGAGGCGGCGGCGGGCGGGCGGCTGGCTGTCGCCTGAGCGCTGCGCCTGCAGGGGGAGGGGAGGCGGCTGCTGGGAGGGAGGGAGGGAGGCCGGGCGGGCGGGCGGGCGAGAGGGCGGAGGGAGGGGGAGGAGGAAGAGGAGGGAACCAGGGAGGGGGGACGCGTTGGGATCGCGGCGTGCGGCGGCAGACGGAGCCTGGGCTCCCAGCGGCGAGGGGAGGCAGAGCTACGCTCCTTGCTGAACGCGGACCGAGCTCGGCGGCAGCGGGGAAGACGCGCCGGAGCCCAGACCGCGACCGAGAGCGGGAGCGAGGCGGCAGCGGCGGCGGAGGGGGAGCCCGCGAGCTGCCGGGCGGGGAGCCCAAGCCGCGCTGTCGCCGCGCAGGGAAGACTTGGCCAACACACTCACACACACATAAACACCCAGCCCGAGCGGGCGCTCGCGGCTAATCGTCAGCATGGCTCTGGGGCTCCTGCCCGAGCGCGGGCGGCAGCAGCGGCGACGCGAGAGCTGCTGAGCCCGGCCCAGCCGCCGGAGCCCGGAGGATCGCGTGGGGCTGTCGCCACCTGCCCGGAGGCTTTGAGCCCACCCCCGCCCCCACCCGGCCCAGAGCCCACCCCTCGGCGTGGCCGACCCCGAGGGCAGCCGGCTGGCAGCAGACGGCGAGGGAGGCGAGCGAGCGCGGCCCCGCGAGCGGGTTGCGGGCAGCGGGGGACGGCAAACTTTGCTGTTCGCCGCGCTTCCCCGGCCCGGCCCCTTCTCCCATCGCCAAGGTCGCCACCCCACTTTCCTCCAACCCCGCACACCTCTCCCCACCCACCCCACCTCCCGTCGCTCCTCCTCGCCGCCTCGACTCTGCTCCGGGGAAAACTTCAAAGCGCCGGATCGCAGGCTCCCTGCTTACTCCCCGGCTGGGGATTTCAGGTCAGTGCCCGGAACACCTTTCCCCGCGGAGGCCGCGCGGGCTGGCGGGCGTGCGTGCGGCGGGCTGCAGTCGGCCCCCTCCCTCGGGGCCCAGACTAGCGGCGGGTGGCTCCTCTGACTCTCTGGCGTACCCCTCGAAGCTTGTGCCTCGCGCTTCACTTTGGCTGCTTTGCTCGCGTTCGTTTTTATTTCCTAGCTGTAAGTTATTAAAAATGCAGCCAACCTAAGCGGCCCGGCGTGGGCTTCGGGGAGGGAGGGGCGCGGCGGGGGTGGCTGCCGCCCCCCTGGGGGCTGGGAGGAGAGCAGGGAGTTCGCGGATTAGAAGTTTGCAGGCAGTGTGTGTCTGTGTGCGCGGGAGCGCGGTCGTCGCTGAGTGCCGCGAGTCCGGCGGCGGGGGGCGTGGGGGTGAGCTGGGCTGGAAGCTGGGAAGCTCGGCTCGGCGTTAGCTTGCTAGCAGGAAGGGGAGGGCGGCGGGTTCCCGTCTGCTTTCGTTTTCGACTCGGGAAAGAACTGTAAAAACCTCCAGCCGCCGCTGCCTCGTCTCACCTCTCCGGGGGCAGCTCGTTCTTGCTCGTGGAACGACGGCGTGTGCGTGCGCGAGGGTGTGTGTGGCGGGCGCCCCGGGCCGAGCCGAGCTCGAGCTGCCGCCGCTGCCGCGCGACTCGGGAGGGGAGTCCCGGTTTTTTGGTTTTTTTCGCTATTTTTGGATTGCTCCAAAGCGTGAATCACATGGATTAAAAAAAAACTACTAGGAAATCGAAACAGGCGACAGCCAGTTCCGACTCGGCCCGCCCGCCAGCCAGCCAGTTAGGTCAGACGCTTTGTTTTGTAAATGTTCTTTAAAAATTTTAATCTGCCACTCTGGTCCACCCGCACCTTCCCCGCGACGTCGTGGGGTTGGTTTTAAGTTGGTTTTAAGTTTAAGATCTACCCCCAGGGGTGGGGGTAGATCGTGCGGAGGCGGGGGCGGCGGCGGGCCGGGGGGCGAGACCTGGGTCCTCCTCTGGGTAGTGTGGAGTCTGGTGGAAAGCCCTGTAGGGCGTGTGCGAGTCTGCGGCCGGAGGAAGTTGGTCCCACTCGGAGGGCGTGCGGCGCAGAGGCCGAGAGCGAAGAGGAACTTGCGCACCCGGGCGCGATCCTCGGCCGAGGCGGGGAGGGCGAGGCGCCGCTGCACCGCGGGGCCCGCGCTCGGAGCAGGCGGGCGGCTGCGCTGCAGAGCCTCCGCCAACTAGGGGGCTCGGGGCGGCGGCGACGTGCTCCTGCTGTTGACCAAGCAAGCCCCGGGGCGCCGTGTGCGGAGTAGGGCGGCTCGAGGCACGCGTGGTCCCGGCGGGCTTCCCGCCGCCTGCACTCTCGAGTGGGCACGTCTCCGGGTCCCTGAGATGGCTGAGCCTGGCCGCGTGTAGGCCGAAGCCGGGGCGAGGCTTAATTTGCAGTTAATGAATCTTTTCCAGAAAGTCCGCGATCTCCAGCTAGAGGCTGTGAGTGCCCGCGCGCGAGGGCGCGCGCCGCCGGCGTCTAAAGGGTTGGGGGGTTGCGGGGATGGAAGAGCGAAGGAGGGGGGAGGGTTATGTGTATTTAAAAACAAACCTTAAAAAAAGAAACCAGCGCGCTTCAAATAGGTATTCGTACAGCCTCTTGTGTCTAGAGTAGACAGCTCAGGGTTTTAGCTGGGTTTTTTTGTTTGTTTGTTTCTTTTTTGAGAGAAGGCCAGAGGAGGGGTAGTGGTATTTGATTCTAGGGGTAGTCTCTGAAGAAAAATCCTTAAAATGACTTGGGAATAAAAACGAGGAGGAAATGGCCCACCCCAGAAGGTGGTGGGTGGTGAACGCAGACAGACTTGGTTATTTGTAGCCATCTGACACTTCCTGTGGCACTGGAAACGGACACCGCGGGCCGAAATCAATCCTTACGAGGTGCTGGATTCGGTTTGGCCAACAGAATTGCTTGTGTGGAAGTCATTTTAATTGTCGGCCTCCGAGACTCCTGTACGTGGACACTTGGAAAATACATTTGCTTCTCGACCCTTCCCACTCCACCCCCGACCTGTTATCTGGTCTGGGCTTTGCAGTGTTGGTTCCCGTGTTTATTTTGGGCATGATTTCACCGCGAGGAGGAAGCGGGGAGATGGCGGTGATTAAAATGCCGTCCAGGTTTAACCCGAGGCTGGCCTTTAGTGTGCGGGTTTACGCCGCCACTCACCGGGATTGCCTGGGGTAGTGGGGGGGCGCGCGCGGGGTTCGGGCGCCAGGCGCTCCACGGGCAGGTCGGGGTTAGGGCTCGGACGGCCCCAGCGCTGTCCTTTGAGGCGCTGTCACCAGTAGGTGACTGAGAGTTAATTGGGAAGTGTTCTCCGGATCAATGGGCCGCACAGCTCATTAGCGATTCTCTCCAGCCCTTTGCAGGGCCGGCCGGGCCTGTGCCTCCCACAGAGGCCGGGGCCCCGCGGCCCGGGCTGCTGAGAGCGCCTCTGGGAAGTGGGGAGGGATGGGCGGCGAGGGGCGACCGGGAGGCGAGTGTAACTTGGCCGGGCGGCGCGTTGCGTGCGGCGCCTCGAGGCCCGCGCAGCCCGCTCTTTCTTCCTGCTCTCGGTCGCCTCGACCGTGTCTTTAACTCGCTCCCGCTCGCGTCGCTGCCTGGCTGCTCCTCCCCGCCTCCCTCGCCTATCTCTTGTTCTCTAAGCACGACGTCTGTGCTCCCCGCCCAGTTTGGGATTAGACAAGATAAAAATAGGACTGCCCAGCGCACAGAGCTGTGACTGTGCCCCGGCAGCCGTGTTGGCGGGAGCGCTGTGGGCCGGGGCCAGGGCGGACCCGCTGTGCGCTCGGGGCAGCCCGAGCCCGTAGAGTCCCACCCCGACCCTGCAGGCGCGGTCACGCTCCAGCGTTCTGTCCACCGGGAACCGTGCAGGCAGGGGGACCTGGGTAGGGTCTCCGCGCTCTCGCGGGTGTTGTTGGTGTGCCTGTGATAGATGGGTCTAGACAGGCATGCAGGCTCCCTCCCGGCTGAAGGACGGGAAGGGGGGGGGGCGGGCCGCGGAGGCGGCGGCAGACTCCCGTGAGCGAGCGAGCCTTCGGGCCCAGCGACCAGGGTGGAGGGAAGGCTGCGAGGGTTTCTCTTAACCCTTTAAAGACGATAGGGAGAGTGGGGGTGGGGAGTGTAGTAGAAATTCCTGGAGGCAAAGTAGCCCCCTGGGGAGAGGAGGCGGGAGTCTGGGCTTAGGGTTTTCCTTTCTCTTCTGTGTATGCAGTCTCACATCCTGGTACATTGGGCTCGATTCTTCGACGAACCAAACGCAGCTGCTAGGTGATCTAATTTGACCCGATACTTCTCAATGGGGAAGGTGTGAACACACACGGTGGGCACCCTCACTTAAGGAACTGAGTTGGGGAGATGCAGAGGTTAGACCTTACCGTTCCCAGAGGCCCAGTATGTGAAGGTCTGCTCAGAGCTTTAGTCAGTGGGGCCTCTGACCGAGAGTGTTGCCTACCAAAGACCCAAGCCTGAAATGCCTGGCCAGTGCGTACAGGTATGCGTCGGAGAGAGCAAAGGGGTCCTTGAGTTGTCTATGTAAATAAAAACACTTTTAACCATGAACTTGTGGCGAGTTCAAATAAAATATGTGCAGGGAGGCAGCCTCCAAACAGGAGTTGGACAGTGATGTGTACAAGACCGATCATTTGTATACACATCCATGGGGTCAACATTGAATGGGTCTAAAAATTGAATACAACTCTGCAGGCATTGGTCTCGTTCTTTCCCTGAGGTAGAAATTGGTGGGTGGGTTACCCTATAGAGAAATGAATCATTAGTCACACTCCTCTCTCCTTCCCCCTCCTCTTCCTTTTAGGGTTTGGAGTCTTAGGGGATCCTCTAGTTACATTAAACTGCAAACCCATATTGGTCTGGGAACGAGCCCCATTATAGACAAAGCAAGAATGTAATTCGTGGGGAGGTGTACGTGTTAGACAGGAATGCACAGATTAAGATGTGCGCCTGAATGACATGTGCTGAGACAAATCAAGACACTTGGACTCTGGTGCCCACATGGAACAAGAGATACAGAAGAGAGAAAGAACTGGCCGCGAGGAATGTAAACATGGGTATGCAAATACTGAGACCTAGAGCGAGATTCTAGGAGAAAATCCCAGACTTTGTTGAGCTGGAAACTGGAGCAGAATTTCTGTAAGTTCGTTCGAGAGACAAAAGCCCATTTAAAGGTGTGAAGAGGGTCACTTGGAAACACAAAAAGCATTCACATGCATACGTCCATGCTTAGATACACAGGCTGAATGACAAAAACCCCTCCATGCCTGATGAAGATTTTCCTGCCCGGTGAGACAGAGCAGGGCATGGAAGTGTGGGCCACACAACCACATTCGCACACTCATTCACTGGGAAATACTGTGTCTTCGGCTAGAGGGAAACTGAGGGCGACGGTGCCTAGCTAAGGGTGGATGGCCCTTGGTTACTAAGATTGCTTCTGGTTATAGTTTCTTCCCACCTAGAGTGGGGAAGAGAGTATGTCTTGAGCAGGTAGGAGGATTTCTGAAAGATTTTTGAGTTCTGGACCCTGAGAGGATGGATGGTGGAGGAAAAAGAGGAGTAGCTTTGCATTCTGGGTCGGAAGCAAGGGATGTTGCGCTCCTCTAAGCCCTGTTTGCTAAGGTGGCGCAGGGCCTAGTGAACTGAGAGAGACTGAACCGAAAGAAGTGCGAAGCTCGGCCTCTGGGCGGAATCAAGGGGAGGTATGCTTTCTTTCCCTTTTTTTTTCCCCCTTGAGGAGACCGTGCGGGGACGGCCAGCGTAGGGAGGATTAGCAGGCGCCTCTGTGACCCCAGACGCGCGCGTAAACTCGGCTTGGGTTTGGTTTGCCCGCGGCGTCGATTTGCCGCGGCCCCTCTTTGTCTGAGCCCAGCCGGGAATTCCAGCTTTTATTGGGAAGACCGCACTCGGGTGGAGCCCGCGCTGGGTCGGGCACGACAGCCGGGCCCACGGGGCTGGGCAGGAGGCTCGCCGGCCTCCGAGCCGCCCGAACCCCAGGACGGTCCTCGGGATGCCCAGCGGCCCCGGCAATGCCACCTCGGTGGTTTCCTCGAGGGCGGCGGGCCCGGCAGACCCAGCCCGGCGGGGCGTGGGGCCTCACGGGTCCCCTTGGGCCGCCGTACCGCCCCTCTCCCCCTGGCCCCACCGCTCCCCCCGCCAGCCCGAGGCCCAAAGGAGCTCTGAAGGCCCTTTGTTAAGCTCCAGGGTCACATCCGTGCCCCGGGGGCCGCGCAGGGGCGGGAGGACCTTCTCCTGGTCTGTTTGCAAGGCTGGCTGCGCTGCCGGGGCCTAGATGGTGGCGCTGGCTTGAGAAGCAGCCGGGGCAGGAGTGGAAGGTCTTCTCAGGCCACCCCCGTGGCAGCCAAGCCGCCTGTGCCCCGAGCACTTGGCCGTGGACGTCTCCCAACCTCCAGCCCGGCCCGACGGCTTTCGCTGGTTGCCCCCCATGTGTTCCTCCGGAAGGGATAGCTGACTTTCTGTTGGATGGGAATTAACCAACGAGCTCTTCCCCCCGCAACGTTTCTGTAAGAAGGTCCCCTTTCCCAGCGCAGGCTCATTTCCGCCGGCCCCTAGTTGAGGGTGTTGGAAATGTGGGGGGGGGGGCGTCCCCGCACTTTGTTATTTCTTAGAACCATGTCTCCCCGGCCAGCCATCGCCCCTCAGCACCCATGGGCTCCGGCGCCCCGTGATTAGACTAGCGGGGAAGTTCGCCAGGAGAAGATCCTGACAGCCTAAAATAGAATTTGATCTAAAAGACAGTTTCCAGTATAATCTCATTATGCATCACAGACTCCCGGTGTTATTTTGTGGAAGGCGGACAATGATCAATTTACATTGACCCGGGGCTGGGCGAGCTTTTAGATGGTAATTGCCATATTGATGTGCATGCAAAAAGGAGACCTGCTAAAATTAAAGACCGGAAGCTAAATGAAACTAAATTTCTTGTCTAGGTGCAAACCAGAGGAACTACTGGGGGGAAGAGGGTGAGTCAGGTCAGGGTGCCAGGGGCAAGAGCAGGTGAGAGGCCCAAGAGCTCCGGGAGGTCACAGATTTGGGAGCGATCTTTGCCCTGGTGATTTCAAAACGTGAGGAGGGGGCTTGTATAGGGTATGGGGACCCAGCAGGGAAAAGTTATAAACAGGCACTATTGCATTGAAGGCACTGGGATCTTTTAATGCTAGTAGTAACTGCGAGGGGGGAGGAGAGGTTTATAGGGTTATAGGGGTCTTCCTGCACCATTTCCGGCACCCCCCATTTCTATTGTTCTACCCGAGCGCTCATAACCGTGCCAAGGGCACCCACATTCTTGCATCTGAAGAGTTAAATTTTTTTTTAAAGACAGGCCTTAAACTTCCTCCGCACCCCCCTGCCCCCGCGTCTGGTCTTTCGAAGAGAGCGAGAGTAGGGGGCGGTTCTGCATGCCGCTGCGGGCAGGCCTGGACCTTTGGAGGCTGCGGGAGTTCCTCCCCGGACGCAGCAGCAGCCCCGGACTCGGCCGCACGACGATCGCTTTGGGAAGCGGCTCGCTCCAGGTGGCCCAGGGGACTCACGGTGCCCGGGGGCGGGGGTCACCTCCTTGGAGGTTAGAAGGGCCTGCACGGAGGGTGTGGAGGCGGGAAGGCGGGGGCTGGAAATCCTGTCCCAATCGGCGGTGATGGCCAAGGCCGGAAAGTTTAAAAAAGAGAGAAAGCCACTGGCTGCGAGCCAGGGGCTGCCGGGCCGCCGGGGCGTGTTTGGCTGACTAGAGGGGTGAGGACCCGGCTCCGCCATCGCCTCGGTCCCTCCCGCTGCGGAGGCCCTGGCCTGCCCCAGGCGCTCCTGGAGCCATTTCACACATCCGGAGCCTCGGCCACTGGAGGAGCCACCCGCCCGGGGCCGGGAAGGCGCAGGGGCGGCTGAGTGTCCGGCGCTCCTGCCCGTTCCCCTTCCCACCGAGCTGAGCTGGAGACGGCCCTCGGTCGTGGAGCCTGTGGCGTCTGTGGCATCGGGTGTGGATGGTTCCCGGAGCTTCTGAAAGCCCGGGGCAGAGCAGGAAATTGAAGATGGGGTGGGGAGGGGATGTTGAGCGCTGACCCTGCGCTGCTGGGATGAGAAGTTGGGGAGAGGAGAGATAACCCCAACCTCCGGCTTGTCTCGGGACTTGGCTTTTTGTGGGGACCCCCAGGAGTCCAGGAGGGTCCAGCATCTTGCAAGCCGCTTCCCCCTCAGTTGCCTCCCCAGCCCACTTTGGTCCCTGAGTTTTTCATTAAAGTCCTAGGAAAGGTAGATGTAGGCAGTCTTTCCAAAGGGCTTTTGCTCTGTCTAGATAATTTGATTTATTGCTTTATGTGGCAAGCCTTCTTCTAGTTCCAGGTGTCAGCACTTTTTATAGAGACCTAAGAGTAGCACCCACCTCCCACTGCCTGTTCTGGGCTCCTGGAGGAGGGGAAAGTGGAGCCTTGTTGGGAACCCCTGGCCTCACACCAGGGTGTTCCAGTGTAGGGAGATGGGTAGGATGTTGGCAGAAATTTCGAAAGACTTCACATGGACCAAGAGATTTCTGGGTGTAGGAGAAACTAGGGTGCGGGCTCCTTGTGGACCGAATTTCATACGTGTTAAGTGCTATCCTTTTACCCTGTATTGGAGTACAAGGGCTAAGGAAGGCTTCCGAACTTCTTGGGGATTCTGGATGGCACAATTTGACCAATAATTGGCTCCTCTCCTCAACTCCAGGACTGAGTTTGACCGTGGCCCATTTTTACTAGCTGTGTGACCTTGGGGGCAGGTTATTTATGGCCTCTGAGCCTCAGTAAGTTTCTTCATTTGTAAGACTGGGAATAATTTTCCACCTTTAGGATCAAAGAATACTTGGCACATAGTAGGCCCGGAGGATTAGTAATTGCTTTGAATGACTGGTCAGATTCCTATAGGTTGCTTCTCCGTTCCCTGCTGCCCCTGAGATGCCAGCCGCCCCCCCCCCCCAACCAAGACCTGCGTAGGCCAGTGTCTGGGGACCAAACTTCAGGTTAAGCTCCCCTCCAAGGGTATTCCTGAGGCTATTCCTCCAGGTCTGCCTCCGTGGGTTCCTCTTTCCCTTTGTTACAGTTCTTTGCATTCTGGGCTTTAAAGGAATCCATATGAAAAGGCTGGGATTTTTTTTTTCTCCCCCTAAGTGGGATCATTTATATGGTTAGGAATTGATTCCAGTACCGGTATCTAGGTGCTCTTTGGCAAGTTCTCCCGTCATTCTTTTGGGGGGAGGGAACAGCAACGGCTGGAGGGGAGAGACCTGGTGGGAAGAGGTGAAAGGGTCTGGCCCACTGCAGGGGCCAGAGGTGCTGTGGTTTGTCTGATAGGGATTAAGTCTGGATGTTATGAGGTCTCAGTGTGGTTTTCAATAAAAGTCTGTCAGGGATTGCTTCTTTTCTATCGATATGTATTTAAAAAAATTACTAGCATGAGAAGAAAACCAGACCTGTATGGATCCAGGCCGGTAGTAAGCTACTGTGATCAGGTTTCCTACTAGACTCCCAGAGGGGAAGTCAGCGTTTGATTGAAGCTACACTTGGTTCTTGACTCTCTGGGGATGCCTGCTCTGAAACAGGAGCGCTGCCTTTCTCTCCTCCCCGCCCCCACCCTCCTTTTCCCTTCTTCCCCTAAAAGACTTTGTGCTGAAAGAGCTTCAGTAGGCATGAGTCCCTGGTACCTCTCTAAAGAATGCCTTTCAGCCTTTGCTGACATTGTTTTGTGAACAGTGGGTTTTACCAGGCCAGCAGTTTTCCCCCATCTTAGCTCACTATTTTAGAAGTTCGAGTATGCCCAGGATGCGCCCAACTGCAGTGCTTTCCAGTGTGTGTAGCCAGGGCCTTGCCTGTAATCTGAAGACACCTTAACCTTTGCCCTAGGTGCCCCCCCCGGGGGTGGGGGTGGTGAAGGTGGGGAGAGCAAGGACAGGGGATCGTTGTTGAGTGTCTGTTTGTTTTCTCCAGCCACAGAGGCAGAAGGGTGGAGTGGGGCGAGGCCGAGAGTACGTTCCAGCCTTGGGTCTGATTTAAAACTTGGTTTAATTGGAGAAACTCTTAGGCATTTAACAGTTCTGTACAAATGCAAACTTGAAATAGCTCTAGGCCTACGTCAATTAGGAAAGAATAAATGAAGTACAGAGATGTCCAAACTATGTAAATCCTAGAGTTGTCTGCCCTCCCATAAACACATGACAAGTGCCAAGGCATTTCCAGTCAAAACACCCATGGAACCAGCAGCCTCCATCCTTTGTATTTATTATTTTATTAACAGCATTTTACACAGCATTTAACAAGCACAGCCTGCCTGCTTTCCACCACGGCTCTCAGCAGACTGAGGGGTGGAAAACAGATGGGGGTGGCGAGGAGTGGTCTCTAGAAGAGACTTCTAAGCTGGAGAGATCTCTTCAGATGGGCAAGGAAAAGGAACATTTGGGGTTCCTTTCTCCTGGCCCCAAAGAGAAGACAAAAGTAATGCTTTGGAGGAAGAAATCCCCTCTCCCTTCTCCGGAGGAAAGTTGTGCAGATGTGGTCTGTCTAGTCTCCACTTGGATTCCAGAAGGTGTGAAGCAGGGTCTGCTTTCCCAACACTCTGCCCATCAGTTATTGGTGCTTTTCAAAGAATAAGTGTATGTCTGCTATCAGTATTCTATATCCTGGTGGAAAGTTTATAACGAAAACTAATGCCTTTCTTAAGTCATAAAATGAGCCTTGTATGATTATTTAATTAAAATCTATTTAAGGACCGATTAGGCATGTAATTTGCGCTAATAATGACGATTATGGAAATGTTCGACTTAACCAAAAATCATAAAAGGAGACATTTTGGTCAGTGGGGCGACCAGGAAGGATTCAGGGAGTTGGACGGTTTTCCGAAACACACGAGGCTTTGGGCTGCAGAAAGTGCCGGGCTGCCTAGCCTCTGGGACCACGGTAGAGAGGGCTGCAGGACCCCAGGCCTGGCCGGGGCAGGCCGACCCACACTTTGCTGAGCAGAGAAACCGACCCTGGGAGTCTGAACAACCTTTATTCCCAGCTGAGGAAATGGGGGAGGGGGCCTGGGAGGAGGAAACTCTGGGAGAGCTGATGAACCGCACAGAACTCTGCGCGAAATGGCTGTGTTGTCTTGCTTTAACAATCAGCAGCGACACACGCATTGCTGCCTCGGCTAGCCTTGGCTGGAGCCTGGAGGGGTGGGGGGAGGGCGGTCTCTTGTTCCGGAGAAACCTGCCAGCTGCTGGGCTTGGTGCGAAGGCAGACACAATGCTGCTGTTGTTGGTTTGATCTCTAACTGGATTGTTAGTCTGGCCTTAACTGTGTGGTAAGGGGGGAGTGTGAAGGCTGTTTACAGCGAGTGCAAATAATGTGACAGCTGTTGGCGCACGAGCAGCGCTGTGCCTCCTCGGCGCTCACACAGAGCGCGCACCGTGCAGGCCCGCGGAGAGCTGCAGAGGTGGCCGCCCCTTGCTGGCCCGGGAGCCCTCGGATGCGCTGCGAGAGAGCCCTCGGCGGCGGCACCCGCCCCCCGCGACACGCATCTTTCTGGCTCCTGGGATCGTGGTGGACGTGCGCGCTGGTTGGTGTGTTGTGGTTTAGGGAACTTGTTAGGCAGAGGTGGCAGGAGAAGGCCTGCGGGGTCATGAGTGTCAACTGTCTGGAGGGGTTTGGCCGGGATCTGTTGACCTGGGGCCTCAGTGGCTTGTGACCGGGTTGTTAAGATTTGGGAAAATAACTTTCCGCCCTAAAGCAAGCCTGTTGGAAAGAATGTATTATTAACTGAAGGCTTTCTGGAAATTGCAGAGGCTCTGAAGGCCGTTGTTCTTCCTCTGAAATGGCCCTGTTATTCAGACAAGTTCAAGAGACGGGCGGCCGCTGTGTTCTATGCCCTCGGCCCTGTTTCCTGGATTGGAAACACAAGTGGGTAGGTTCAGGACCCGAAGGGGGGGTGAATGGGGGTGGGGAGGGGTGCAAGTCGGCTTTTGATCACCCGCCTCCCTTTGCCTTCCCGGTTTTTAAGAGCGCGCTTGCCTTTCAGCTGCAGGACCAACGGTGCTGTCTTGAGGTCTGCCCACAGCGCCACCCACTCTGTGACTTAATCAACTAAATGCCCAGAGCCCGGCCTTCTCTGAGTTCCTGGTCCTCTGCCAGGCACTGCGGGGAGGCGCCAGGGTGGGAGGGAGAACAGTTGGTGGGTGGCAGCAATACCCCGATGGGCCGGTCCAAGCTGGCGGGCTCAGGATGGTCCTCAGGTTGGTCCAGAAGATGGGCCTGCCCCTGGGCTGTCCTGGGGCAAGCTGGGTGTAAACACCACTCCCCCCAACCTCAAGGTTGAAGGCTTCCGCAGCCCTGGCCCCCGGGCTTTGGAGGATCATTTAGAGCTGACTTAACTCTATATCGTGCCCTTCTGTGTGACTTCGGCCCCTGAGTGTACAGCTTGCAGGATATCTGCAAATTATGGGTCCACCTCCGCCCCACCCTGCCCCCAGATCTACTCTCTGAGTTATAATGTGGACTTCTACATCTAGTTGGGTTCCCTAGAGGGGAGCTGGGAGATGCTTCTGGAATGATACATGAACTTCGGTGCCAGTTCTATAAACTGGTCTCTTTTTATGACGTGTGCCATTTTCTGTAGGAATGTTGCTTGCAAAACGAGTTTCGCCTTGGAGGAAAGGCGGAAAGATAGACAAGCCTGCAACGCCAAAGCGCTGGCAGTCTTTCCCTCCTTCCAGCTCTCTTAAAGCAGCCGGGCTGCATTTCCAGGATTAGACTCGTGCTTGTGAAGAGGGACTCTGGTTGGCTTTTTTTTCCCCCGAAGCAAATGCAAATCAGAGAAAAATAATTTTCTTTCAACGATATGCAACGTATTAGTCACTTGTTATCGTGCTCCGAGGCAGGCCTCATTTGCGCGTCTGCCAGCTCGCTCACATCTGCTCGGCGCTGTTTGGGGCATTTTAACCTTGGTGGTGTCGTGTCTGGTCCCACGGATCAAGGAGGAGTAATTAAGCTCTGAACAGCTAGAAGAATTCACGGGCCCCCACGTCTACCGCAGTTTTCCCACAGCTTTGTTTGGGGTGTTCCGGGTTCCAAGATGAACAGACGTGGGGTTCCTATTGTTCCTCGTAAAGAAAGTGGGAGCCCCTGTCCTCCTCTGACCCTCATCCCCAGCCTTCCCAGGACTCCCAGGCTGCACACAATCAGCAGGGAAGCCGGGTGCAGATCACAGGACCCTGTGTTTTATGCATCTTTTATTCGTAAAAAGTTCCTTTGTGCTTCCTGTGTGTACTAATGATAGCTGTCGTTAATAGCTTTCTGGTATAGCTTGTTCCTTGTGGGGGGAGGAGTTTGCAGTGAGTTCACTTTATTTCTACAAAGCCCTGATGGAGGCTGCAGTGCAGTGACACCCCCTCTAGAGTCGTGGTCTATGGATCGTTTATTCTGGATTTGTTTCCAGGTTGTGTAGACTCCAAGTGGGATCCCAGCCTGTAGGGACCAGACCCGGGGGGGTGTGGAGGGTGGGTGGGCGGGGAGGAGTGGAGTCAGGTCGATTAATTGCATTCAACCTCGGTTTCCTGTCCTGGGCTGCTGCCTCCTGTTGAGGGACACCAGCTTCCAAATGGGGCCCCCTCTTGCATACACGCGTGGTTGTGTGTGGCACAACCGTGAAAGAAAGTGAAAGGAACAAAAAGCCGAGGCCTGGCGTGGGGGGGGGCGGGTTGGCGGGGGGAAGGGGAAGTGTCTGAGGTTGGTCCAAGAGCTGACGGGGGGCCACGGCTCTGCTTTTGGGAAAGGGGGTGTGTGGCGGGCAGCCCCGGTTTGGCAGCGGCTCTCCCGGTCGATCCTTGCTGGTGCCCCCCTCCCCAAGCCCCCGAGCCCCCTTTTACAGTTGGCTACACCTGGCTTGCATCTTTGAATCGGGGAAGGTGGGGGAGGCGTCCACGGAGAGAACACTCCAGACTGGCCGAAGGGAGCGCAGGACGATGGGCCGGAGCGGTCTCCAGTCAGTGCCCACTCCCCTGGGGCGCGCCGCCGCACATCCTGGGTTCTCCGTGCGCCCACCCAAAGTTGCTTTTTGTCAGAGATTCAGCGGCAGGCGCCTGGGAAGGGGGATCCCAGAGGAGCGCGCGGGCGGGGTGAGCTGGGGTCGGCGGCTGGCCGAGAGAGCCGGTGGTCCTGGAAGGTCGGGCGGGGGGTGCGTGTGCGGGACCGGCCCCGCGCGGGGACCTGGCGGAGGAGGGGCGAGGAGCCTGCGGCAGCGCGGGTGTGTGTGGTGGGAGAGAAAATCCCTTTGATGCCGACCGATCCGTGCTCAGGGCTGAGGCGGGGGAGGGGGCGCCCTTCCCCCACTCGCCGCCGCCGCTGCAGGCCAAGTTCACTCCCGACTGACCCGAGTGGCTCGCGGCGCTATCCTGGCGCCCTGGGAGGAGGCAGGGAAGGTTCTGGTTGCTCAAAAGGTCAGGGCCAGCCACGTGAGTTTCCCGTCCCCCACCCCGTCACACCCGCACTCCTGCTCCGCAGCTCTGTTACTAATGCAAAACTTGGGTCGTGAGTGGGGACGCCTCTGGAGGCGGCGACAGCCATGACTTGGAGTGTGCCAAGAGACAGAGCCTGGGCAGGCTGGATCACTCCTCCCACCCTCCACTCCCCCCCAGCACCCATGCCCGGCTGCAGGACCCAGTCAGGCGACCTCCTTCAGCCACACCCCAGGAAGCCTGCGACCCTCCCCCCGACCTGGGTGCATCCTTGGGGTTCCCTTCTCCCCACTGCTACGCATACTGGGGAAAACATCCCAGGAGGACT
This sequence comes from Mesoplodon mirus, assembly GCF_964341445.2. Classification (NCBI taxonomy): domain Eukaryota; kingdom Metazoa; phylum Chordata; class Mammalia; order Artiodactyla; family Ziphiidae; genus Mesoplodon; species Mesoplodon mirus. The sequence goes on along the minus strand of NW_028294949.1, from coordinate 73,163 downwards.
TGCCCCAACGCTGCACACCCTGGACTGCTTTTTCTCATCTCCCACCTCCTCGCGGCCCCCAGTGCTAAAATAGGAACTTCTTCATCCCTCCCTTCCTTGACGCCAGTAGAGAAGTGCCTGTGTGTGACTCAGTCTGCGCTTGGAGCAGTCCCAGGAAGGGCTCCCGCGCCATGAGCTTTGGGCTTCCATGAAAGCCACACACTCTGCAGAAGGTCACCCCTCCCTGGCCCCCTCTGTGTCCCTGCCTCAGCCTTCCCTCTGCCGCAAGGAAACTATGTAGCCATTCTGGGGTTTGTTTGTTACGTAGAATGTTTAGTGGAGTCAGATGCTGTTTAATGGGTTAGATGTGGCCTGCACCAGCTATTGCCAGGCAGAACTCAAGTCCATAGTGCAGTTTAATCCTCTGGAAAACACGGTGCCAAAGATTTACAGATGAGGGGGTCAAAGTTGAAGAGGTCCGGCCACCTGCCCAGAGACACGCCATGGATGAGAGTGGGAGCTGGGAGGCTGTGGTGACTGCGCGCGCGCGCGTGTCCTCCACAGAGAACCAGCCATGCCCGTGCAGTGAGAGACACCCCTTCCCCGAAGAGGTCCCCAGCCTACGGAGGACCGTGGCACATGGCATGCTGGCTGGGAGCCCTGCCGTCTGCCCGGCCTTCTGAGCCGGAAGCTCCCCAAAACCCGTCCAGGTCTTCTTGGTCACTAACTGGATAAGTGCCTGATGCGGCATGGGGTGCCTAGAGAGTGAGGCCCTAGGAAGGGGCACCGTTAGTATTGGAGTGGAGTTGGGATGGTTTGGTGGCGCTGCTTCCCATTCCGTCGCTGTCACTTGACAAGCGTGCTGTGCAGACTTGAACCAATCCATCAGCGCCTCAAGGGCGGAGGCAGTGGAAAGTGGCCCGGTGCCAGGAGGAGCTGGGGTGGAGAGAAAGGAGAGGTGGCAGGAGTGGCCTGGTGCTGCCTTCCTCCCTGCGCTCACGCCAGCCTCTCACTGCCACTGCTCCTTCCTTTGCAATCTGTTTGTTGCCTGCCAAGGGGAGTCGCCTTTAAAGAAAAAAAACAAAACAAACGTTCTCTCCTTCTCCTCATTCCATAATGGTGTCTTCATAGCAGGAATCGGCAGAACGGTGGTGGGTACAGCTGGGGACCCGTGTGCCCCCTCGTGTCTTTTCACAGAGGGCCAAGGTGCCCTCACTCAGGGATGCCGAGGTTGGGGGGACAGCTCCTAATCTTGGTCCCTCTGACCTCTTTCTGCCAATCAGGCTCTTCTCCCCAGCGTCCAGGCCAAGCTCGGATGCTAATCATAACTCTTGGTTCCCGGACCAGATGACTGCCCAAGTCTGTCGAGGGAGACTCAAGCTCTCCTGTGCTTGGCCCTAGGGCCAGACCGAAAGCCGGAGACCACGCGGCGAGTCTGCGTTTTGCAAGCCGGGTCTCTCCCAGAACTGGGTGTTCAGCGGGCAGCCACCACAATTCCTGGTCTGTTCTTCAGAAACCAGACCCTCCTCCGTCTCCCCGGCTGACCCCTTCTCTTGGCCACCTTCCCTCTTCATCCCTATCCCACATCCTTGCCCCCTTCTCTCCACTGCTGGAAAAAAGGGTTAAAACCCAGAGCCAAGGTGTAGCTTAGCAGCTCCCACTGGAAACAGGTTGGTGCTTGTAAAGTGCTTTTCATGACTGACTTCACACATCTTGGCACTTCCAGAAGCATCACCCACCTGTGGAAGAAAAGGGGGGGGTCGTTGAGAAATAAGGGCAGATGAGCCTCTTATATACAGCAGCAAAGCGCCTGCTCTGTCTGTCATCTAAATCACGTCATTTGCCCCCTGCAGCATGACCCACAGCCAAGGGTGAGGGAAGTCACTTTTGAAGAACTTTTCCTTGGAGGTTAAAAAAAAAAAGAAGAAAGTAAGAAAGACCCCCAACTATTTCAATAGCCGCTTTTAGAAGAGGAATGGGGTGAGTGTGGCGGTGTCTCTGACCCTATCTCTGTGTCCCTTGTGCCCAAGATCCCCTTAGTTACTTCTACATCCCAGAGAGATGGGGGGTGGGCCCGTTTCTCAGTGATGGTGGGGTGTACGCAGTACGGCCTTTGCCCAGGATGAGGGTGTTCCTGCCCAGGATTTGGGCTGTCGCTCTGGAGAAGGGCCTCACGCCAGGCAGGGCCCCCGGCTCCTTGGCCCTTTCCGCTCAGGTCCATCTTTGGCCTGGAACCTGAAGAGTTAACAGTCTTTAGCTCGTTGCAATGAAATTATGGCTGGCAGTGGCGCCGCTGTTTGTTCAACAGACCTCCAGTTTTAAACAGTTCACAAAAAGTTCATGGGGCAGCTAAAGATTATAAGTGTGTGTGTGGGTGTGTGTGTGTGTGTGTGGGTGTGTGTGTGTGTGTGTAGTCAGCAGGATCCAGTACTGAGCCTTGCCCCTCCTCCTCTTGTTTCTTCACGGCCAGCCCCCCGCCCCGCCCCCACTCCCGTGACACTGGACCACGCTCGGGGCCTCAACCCTCCATCTGACCCTGTGCACGTAAGAACACTTCATCCTGACACTGGGTGTTATTTCTCTGTGCGGCGTTAATATTGAAAACCCCACCAGACAAGACCTGGAAGGGCGGGGAGAGGCTTTGAAAGCACCCCGTGGTCCCAGGTGTCTCTAAACTGCATTCCCCTGTCATGCTAAGTCCAGGCCGCCCTTTCTAAAGAAAAGCCCTTTCAAGGGAAGGGGGCTGCTGGCCCTTTTTGAGGGGAGGGGAGAGGGCTCAGTAGGATGATTGTGGCAGCGGCCTTTCTGTTTCCTCAGTCAGGTGCTCAGAGGTCCTTGTCCCAAGGTGACAACTAAAGGAGACATGTAAGAGGCAGCTTGTGTAAGTTTTGAAGACTGGAGCACCAGAAGATTGGGGCTTCGAGGGCACACATGCTTCGTCCCTCATCCTTTTCTTGAGGGTTTGGTGGAGTGACCCTTTGGCTTCTGGTATAATGTCCAAATTTCATCATGACACCCAGCCAGGGGGTGGCATGGTGTGGTCCTCCCGCTGCAGCCACGGCCAGGACACTTGCACCGAGGAATGTTGCTCCTCCACCTTTTAGATGAGGCTTCCCTGGACATCTTCCTTTTGGTCTTCCTTTTGTTAGAAGGGGCTGCAGGGGTTAGGGAGGGGACACTTTGTTGACGTGCCTTCTGGTCGGCCCTGCACTAGTGGTGGCCTGCCCCCACCTTGATTTGTATGTTCGAAACACGGAAGAACAGCCCGTGAGCCCCCCACAGGACCTTCCTTGATGCCCAAGTCCATCTGAGTCCACCTTTTCGGGGCACTGTGGCCAGCCACTGGAAATGCCCCAGTCTGTCTGAAGAAAGGGACGCTTCCTAAAGAAATAGCTTCTCTAGAATCCCACCAGGCCGGACACAACTGGGAGATCCCTGCCTCTCCTCCAGCTTCATCGTTGAGCTCTAACTCCGCGCCGTGTGTCTGCGGCGTGGGGCTCTTGATGAACAGACGGTGTTCTCTTCTGTATAGGGGCCGACGGGGGATGCTGGTGGACAAAAGCCTGTGTTAGGACAAAGAAATGCAGAGGGATAGCCTGGCTGGCTTTGGGATTCATAACATATCTTTGGGCTCATAACATATCTAACAAGATATAGCAATCTTTTTTGATTTTTTTGAAGTTTAAACAAATAGTGTACTCTGCATGAATTTTGTCTTTGAAATGAATCATTCTACTGTGGGATTTATGATGCTATAGAACTAGTTTACGAAGAAAGTGTAGTAGGCTTCACATATCTCCATATCTTATATTGATGGCATTTAAATTCTAATACCAAACTGTTATTGTTTCATAAACTAGGAGAAAATTGCGCTGATAACAAGCAGGAGAAGCTGGCAGAACCAATAGATTTTCTACTCTTTCTTTCTATTGTTTGTAAGCCTAGTTACCCTAGTTGACCAGTTAATGACAACACAAAATGAAATTTTCCTGGCTGCTAATTAATTAGCTCTAATTTCACTAGTTTTGTTACTGGTAAGGCTTCCACTAATTCTATGTGTGAATGTCTTCTTACCCTACTCATCCTATTTTCCTCTCTGAGCTTCCTCATATGTAGAGAACCCATTTGATTGACTTAAGAGTCAGAAGAGACTTACAATCAGAGAAAAAGCAAAAAAGAACGACTATAATGCCAACTAGTATAACTATTAATTAGAACTTATGTTTTGAGGATTTTCAGACAGAAGAGGGGTAGAAATGATAATAGTTTAGTTTTAGGAAGGCTGTAGTACACAAATAGAACCCCAAATCACACCACAGATAATTTTCCAGGAATTTAATATATCTGATATACACTCAATTTGTGCCCATGAATGGTGAGCAACTGGAAGTAAAGGAGAATCACAGAGTTACATTTCCGGACAAATCAGGTTATCAGAATGATGCAATAATGACAGTTTACCTCAGTCACTTCTTAGGCTTTCTTATTTACTATGCTAAATGTTAAATGAGATTGCTGAGTAAAAGCATTACAATGACTTCAGCATTGTGGGACATGAAACACAGTGAGAACTCAGAGCAGGGAAGGAAATAAGTCAGGTAAGCAGGAAAAAGAATTGAAAGAGCTGAAAGATGTATTACTTGGCTGTCAGGTGTTAGGAGAGTTTATTTGTGCTTTTTCTTAATCTTCATAACGCTCTTGTCAGAATGGTAGTAACATACCCATGTTTTTAGATGAGCGACCTTTAACTGTAGGTTGCACTTGATTGTCTGCCAGGTTTTCAAGTCTGTGATGGGGACAGTAATGTCAGAAATTTCAATCCCAGTCAAATCAAGAGCTGGTAGAAACACCATTAAGGAAGTGCATAGTTTTGACCCAAATTTAACCACATTAAAATGTTGTCCTTTCTTCTCCAGGATGATAGTCTGTATTTCAAGAAGAATTCTAATTCTTGCCCCATAACAATTTCTCTGAGTTCTTTGTGCCAACTAAAACCTTTGATTGATTTTCGTATTAGCAAAGCCCTGGAATTCTATGCAAAATGCTATGAATAGTTATCTACCTATCTAATTATTTTTAGCAAAAGGATGCAGAGCCGTTATCAGATTCTCAAAACTCAATCAGATTATCTAAGAGTTTACATTAAATGAGGTAATGAATGCCCTTTCTGGATCCAAACATTATAATATTTTTAATCCTTACCGTGGTCCCTGAAATGTCTATTATCTCTAATTATCAGTAAGGGAACTGAGGCGTCGTAAAGTCTTAAGTAAGTGAGAGGTCTGGAATTCAAATCCAGGTCAGTTTCAGTCTTGAACACCACTAATTCTATAGCCTACACTGCATTCTATACTCTTAACTGTAGATAATCAATAAATGTTCATTTATTTCCTTTACCCCAGTTGGGGACAAAGAACATGGGTGTGTGAAAGTACAGATTAGTTTTAATGTAAATGATATAACAAGAATGCTAGTCAGCAGTTACGGAATATTCATATTGTTCTAGGAGTTGAGCATTAAGTACTTTACAGGCATTCTTTTATTTAAAATCTCATATATATAATACCTACCTTAGGAAGTAGGTAATATAAATGTGCCAAGGTGATTGAAATAACGTGGTCATGTACAGGCAATGAAACTGGGAAAGAGTTTTCTGGGCTGATGGTTGAATTTTGGCCAAGACATTAAGGGGAGAAGGGATGAGCACTGGTGGGGAGACTGAAAACTTATTCATCGTAGGGAGAAAGCACTGGTGGAAGCATTGTGCTGCTTGCTTAAGAACTGTTACCCTCATAACCCGAAAACTGAGGTTTTGCTGAAAGCTGAAGGCAGATTTCTTGCAGTGTGAAAAAGAATTTACTGATATCTCTTCATCTCTTCACGTTTGAACACGACTGTTTTGCAGATTTGTTGAAATGACTCAAGTTCTCTTTCAGATCTGGACTAAATGTCTATATCACAGCATTAGGGCCCATGGAGCAGCATTTGCAAGCCCATACTCACCTCCCCCCTTTTTAGTGTTTTGCACTCTGGAAAAGCAAACAACAGCAACAACAATATCTTATTTCCTTTTATCTATAGTTATTATTAATCTTGTCAGGAAACCCAATTTGATATATTTATGCTAAAATATAAATGAGATTTTTCCAGTTTTATTGAGATTTAATTGATATATAATATTGTATCTGTCCAAGGTGTACAATGTGATGATTGATATATATAGATATAGTGTGAAATGATTACCACAATAAGTTTAGTTAACCTTAATTCACATAATTACAAATTTTATTTTTGTGATGAGAACTTTCAAGATCTACTCTCTTAGCAACTTTCAAACATAAAATACGGTATTGTTAACTTCAGTGACCAAGCTGTACATGACATCACCATTACTCACTTATCTTATAACTAGAAGTTTTTATCTTTTGATCATCTTCACTCATTTTCCTCACCTCCAACCCCCAGCTCTGGCAACCATCATTCCATCCTTTCTATCATGAGTTCAGTATTTTAGATTTCACATGTGAGATCCTAAAGTATTTATCTTTCTCTGTCTGACATTTCATTTAGCTTAATGACCCCCAAATCTACCCATGTGGTCACAAATAGCCAGGTTTCTTTCTTTATCATGGCTGAATAATAGTAGGTTGTATGCACCCCATTTTCTTCATCCATTCATCCACAAAAAAACAATGAGGTTGTTTCCATGTCTTGGCTACTGTATTAGGTTGGCCAGAAAGTTCATACAGTTAATGAATACACTGTTCAATAAAACTTGGTGAAAATGAAAAATGTGTCTTTTATTTTTACTTAAAATAAATCTTTGACAAAGCCAGCTAGGCATCCCTTTGAGTAATGACTTATATCATGTTGAAATATTTTAAACATATGAACAGTAATAGCTTAAATGACAAATGTTACTAATATTGACACAATTGATCAAGGAGAATATGTTAGAATATGTTAAAATGCAGATGGACAGTGAAAGAACAAATATAACTTTTAACTAAATATTGTCTTGATATTTAGACCATTGGTTAAGAACATAACAGGTTTCATCCATTTCAAGAAAGCAGAATATTTGCAGATCACTTAACATTTACTAGGTATGTTCTCAGTCTGGAAGGATATATTTCATTTACATGTGTCATTTAATTTAACCCCATCCCTCTGTAATAGATAGTGTTATCCCTATTTGCAGATAGGAAACAGGCTCAGAAAGATTAAGAATGTTACCTAGTTTTAGTAGGTAGCCAAACCTAAACTGATCTAATTCCAGGGCACAGCTCTTTCTGACAGGTCAGTGTGGGTCTTTATCTCTTTGAGAATTGTTGAACATTAAAAGCCTTCTTCCAGGTAAATGCATAAAGAAACAACATGAGCAATGATATAACAATACAAGTCTCACTAAATAATTAGTGTGTTTGGCCCTGCTTTTGCTGACAGATCTTTTGCAAAATTGCTTTTCTCTGAGATAGTGGACTTCAAATATTTTCTTTGAAGACTTTCCTAAACTATACCTATCAGAAAGCTACTTTGCTTTAAGGCTAAAGAAAAATGAAAGCTTACTTAACTACACTTAGGTGCCACGGTCATACTATGGACTCTACACCTGCCAGGATTCACGCTAAGATAGGGTGGCTCCGCAAACTGTCCATAGTGCTGTGATTTCTTTCTGATACTTTGAAGTAGAAATAATTTAATAACTATTCACAAAAGAGAGAAACACTGTTTCTTGGTCCTCAATATCATACTGCTGTAGGCTAATTCTTTCTCTCTTCTGTTGCCCCTTAGTATAGAGAGTGTGTTTTGGGGACCCTCCTTCACGATCTTCTCCATTCCAAGAGCATCTTACATAAATCCAGGACTTCTCAAGCAGCCAGTTTTGCCAGATGGTCTTAGGGTTGGTTGTACCCATATATGTATAATCCTGAACTTCTCAAGTAAGGTCCTTATAGAGCATAATGGTTAAGAGAATTGGTGCTGATACCAGACCTGAGTCCAAATACTGCCTATGCCCCTAACTAGCTGTGTAACCTTGGAGAAATAACTTAAGCCCCTTAAACGGATTAGATTTCTCACCCGGAAAATGGTATAATAAATACATCTACCCCATATGGTTAGTGTGTAAATTAATGTAACTTGAGATAGTGCATGTTAAGCATTAGCACAGTGCCTGTCTCTTGTTAGTCATACCTGCTTTTATTATTAATTATTCTCTTTATATTCCCAGTTTCAGCTAGGTGCCTAACATATAATAGTTGTTCAGCAAATATTTACTGGATTGAACTAGCTCTGAAATTTAAGCATTGGGTCAACAGCAAAGTAGTCACCCCACCATCATTTCTCCCACAGAAAGGGAGAATAGATGGAAGCCAGCCATCATACTTTCTTTTCTTATTCTAAACTTCCCATCCAGGCCCAGCAATAAAATAATCTTCCTGAACCCCAACAATTTCGAGAATTTTTCAAATCACACTATTTGAAAATAGTTGGGTTTCCCTAATCTAATATGTCCCCAGACCCCAAGGTCACCAAGCTTATATTAATGAAGTCTAGTTAAGATAAATGATTACAGTTAGTAAACCAACTGCTTATGAGCTCATTGGGCTTTTTAAAATTTACTATCTGCACTTCATAGAGACACAAGTAGTTTGCTTTTGTAGGACACTCCACAGTCAAAGTAGTCTTTTAAAAAGCACAAATCAGATGCTATTATCGCACTGCTTCTAATCTCTAAAGGCTGTCTATTGTAAAGAGATGAAAATTTCAACTACTTAGCCAGGTTCACAGGGACCATGTGCTCTGGTCACTTACTACATGTTTCCCTGACCTTCATGGGGTTCGAGGCACAGTTGTCTTTTTCAGTCCCTCAGATGCAACAAGCTCTAGTTCTTGCTCTCCCAGCTTTAGATTGGCTAATCCTTCTACCCAGACCAATTTCCCTCTGATCACTAAGGTCTCGGTTCAAACGCCACCACTACTATCTTGACCAAAGAGACCTGCCTCCTCACTGCCTCTCCATCCCACTGTCCAGTCGTATTTCTGTCGCTGTACAAAATGTATTTACATGTTGACTCTGTCTTCCTCCACCACTGGACACTTGCTTAAGAGCAAGGACTTTGTAATTTTTTGCTCACCACTGAATCTTCCAAGGCTTGCAGCAGACACTGGCACATAGAAGGTGTGTAGGAAACGTGCGTCTAATAAATGAATAAATATGTGAATGGAAGAAAACTGTAAAACACTAACACAAGAATATTCTTCTTTCAAAAGAATAATGAAAAATAATTTCATTCAATAAGAGTCAATCTTAGTTACTGATACATGACTTAGTAGTTCCCATTCAATTAAAAATGTTCCATTTTTTTCCTGATACTTCACAAGTCATTAATTAAATGTTGCTCGCTTTTAAGGCCAATCTGTGAGACATTATTTAACTTGTCTACTCTAAAGTTCCGGCATTAACTCAGGCGGGGCTTCACCAAGTACTGATCATGTGACCTTGGCCTCTCATTGCCTCAGTTTTCTCATTTGTAACGTGGGTATAATAATAGGCTTATTTCATAGGCTTATGAGGAGGAAAACCTCATATATATATATGTGTGTGTATATATATATGTATTTAAACAGTGTCTTAGAATAGTGTCTGGCACATGGTAAGCTTTATAGAGTATTGACTGCTGCTCCTAGTACTGTTATTTTGAGAACTAACTGTTGAGAATAATCCTTCATATACTGGTTTATTCCACTGAAGATAAAGGAAACTAATAGAATATTAGAAATGAGATTAAACACAGAAAGCCAGTAAAATATACCAAGACAGAAGATGATGAGAGTGTAAAAGCATAGAAGAAAAGAAACGGGTTTTGTTTTTGTTTTTCTTTTTCTTTTTTAAAGAAGGAAAGAGCCTAGAATTAGGACAAAAACTATTCATTGGCTATACTGACATGGAGATCGCTGGTGACCGTCATAAGTAAAATTTCAGGACAGTGGGCAAAGAGCTTACGGTGAGAGAAGTCAGATGGATGTAAATTATAGAGTAAATGGGACGTGAGGACATGGAAACAGTATATGAAGATAACAATTTTGAAAAGTTCAGACATGAATTGGCTAAAGAAGATATGCAGGGATTAGGGGAGGAGGGAGGCTTTCATGTTACACGTATAGTTTTTAACATTTTAAGTTGGAGTTACTAGTCTAGAATGAGGTTGAATTTTGGCAAGAATCATTCCTAAGGAGTAGCTGGGTTGTAGAAAACGCAGTGCTGTGAAGTACTTGAGAAGATGAGGGAAAACGAAATGCTGTCTGTAGTGCACATGGCCTTTTAACTTTCACTCCTGTAGTAAAAGGGAATACAAAGAGCAACGCAAATGCTAATGAATTAATGGATTTGGCAGTGGACTATTTACTGACTTCTGAGTTCTTAATGAGCTATGAAGCACCTCACCAGCTCAGAGTGAAGGAAGTAGAGAGGATGGAGGGACATTTGAGGAGGGCAGGTAAAGCTTCTCAGAAAATAGTCTGTAAGGAGAATTAGAAAGAACGTACTGTAAGTCACAGCAATATTTCCAGTCTTGAAAATCCATTTGAAGTTGGTGATTATTAATTTATTGGAATACCAATTTGCCCTGCCACATGATTTTTCTCCAGCTACCTGGATATAAGTTACACAGAGTCAGAAAAGAGTGAGAGATAACAATCGAGGGAAAATACAATTAGTATTTTTTTTACCTTTTTCCACTTCCCCGCTCCAACTCTGGGGAGCCTTCACGGACATGACTGCCCTCCCAGCCTCCAGCAGCACTCTGTTATCAAAGAATTCAAAGAAATGGAACATAGGTTTCCAACTTACTAATTTAGCAAAATCAAAAATTATATATAATGTCTTCTGTTGGCAAAGATTTTTGCAATATAATTTGGTTCCATCTTTAGACAAGTAATTTGGCAATGTCTAGCAAGATAAAAATGTTAATAGCTTTTTACACATTAATTCTAATTCTGGAAGCTTATGGCAACAAATAATTTATAATCCCCAAAATTATTATATAAAGATGCTCATTGTCATGTCATTTGTAATAACAAAAAATTGGAAACACCTTTAATTGTTAACAATAGGAAAATAGTTAAGGAAATTATATCCACTTAGTAGAAAGCTACACAGTTACTATATTATAATTACAGGATGATGGAGCAAAATAGAATAATGCTTAATAAAGAAAGAATGAAGAAAGCTGACCTAAAATTGTGTCTTCCTTATGACAGTAATTATGTAAACATATAAATATTTATTAACACTTAAAACCAAAATAAGGTTTTAAAAGCTCTGTACCAGTAATGGGGATTTTATGTTTGTTTCAAAATATTTTTTAACATAACTCTTATAATTTTGTTTTTTCTACTCCTTTTCTTAAGAATTTCTTATTATTACCTCATTTTTCATTTCATAGTTTCAAATAAAGTCAGCAATTTTATCATCAGGGGAGATTAGACTCATTTGACAGTTCATAATTCCAAGTTATTTTGTATAAAAAGACCATATACACTTGTAGGTACTTTCAAAAAATAAGATTTTGAGAATTTTTTTTTTTTTTTTGCTTAGTCTTTCCTAGTATGGAGATTAAGCAAACTACCTAAAATTGCCAGCCATTCTTTTTTCGTTTTTCTCATTTTATTCACAGAAATGATAACAAATGAGTCTGCAGTTGCCTCTGCCAATTTCTTAAATCCTCTATTATCCACATTATAAAATCATACTAATATGAATGCTTCCAGTATTTTCAGAGCTCTTTAGTTATTATACTTTAGCATTCTGTATGAAGTATCTTATGTAAGTGTAAAATTTAGACTCAACTTCTGGAAGCTTTTGATTTCTTGGTTCAAAAGTGAGAGATCCTTAGTTCAGCCATATGATTAACAATTACTTGTATAGTAGGAATCTCCTAAATTATTGTTTTATGGATACCTGGCAGTTTTCTTGCCATTTCTCAGAAGTTCTCTATTAAACACATTCTCTCTCTCTCTCTCTCTCTCTCTCGCTCTCTCTCTCTCTCTCTCTCTCATACACACACACACACACACACACACACATTGTGATTAAAAGCACAGACTTTGGCATTATGAAGTCTAAGGTTCAATTTCCAGTTCTGTAGTTTCTGGGCCACCTCACTTTAGGCAAGTAACCTAATATCTCTTAACCTTGTTATTTTCATCTGTAAAATGGAGATTACAATTATATCAGACAATCCTCAAAACATCCGTAATGATTTTAGAGTTTCAGAGTCAGGTACAAGCAGGCACTCAGTAAATGGCTAGTGCTTTTATTACTTTATTATTATTTAGGTCTTGATTTTCCTTGAGTCTGTGAGTCCCCATAATGAAATGTAATTTCCAGTAGATTGAGTAACACCTGTGTTCACCAAAAATTGTAACTGAGTTCATTACTTTCTGTGCAACCCAGATTAGTTTTCTGCCTTTTTTTCTGTGCTGTATGTAGGTGTTCAATAGATTTATTTAATAAATGAGTGAATGCATGCGTGCGTAGATGAATTTTTAAATGTTTCTTTTTGAGAAGGTAGAACAGATGTGACACAGTTGAACAGGTAAGAAAATAGTCCATGGAAAAAATAGCAAAGTCACGTATGTGCCCAGGGCCAGCCTAAGGAGAGCTACTTTTTTTTTTTTAAGGGGAAATGTGTTGAATAGCTTATTTTAATTATTTTTAAAAGTTAAGTACAGGGACTTCCCTGGCGGTCCAGTGGTTAAGACTTCGCCTTCCAATGCAGTGGGTGTGGGTTCAATCTCTAGTCGGGGAGCTATGGTCCCACATGCCTCACAGCCAAAAAACCAAAACATAAAACAGAAGCAGTATTGTAACAAATTCAATAAAGACTTTAAAAAGTGGTCCACATCAAAAAAAAAAGTTAAGTACAAAAATTTGCTGATGATTAACATATTTAGCACCAATAAAATAATGTGAGATTAGCTGTACTAAAACAGAATGTTGAGCTACATTCACATTAAGTGACATTATATATTCTAAATTTGTGGAAAACTTCTGAAATGGCTGATAAAAAGGAAGATGGTGAGCGATCTTTGAGCAGAAAAAGACAGAAAGAGAAATGGCCTTTTCTACATCCTATTGTGCCTCTAAGTAAAATGCTTGGTAATCTAGCTACAAAGCTATATGTCCTTTGGCTTTAGGCACCTACTGTGATTTACCTTGTGAAGATCAGATTTTGCCATGGAGAGGATCTGTAAAAGTATCACACATTCCAGTACCATTGGCAACCACAGCTACCAAACACTCCAATTTAAATTGATGAACCTAATATCAGATGATAGTATCATTTCCTTGTGGGTGTTTTGGGAAAAGGTGGGTAGGAAATGTATAAGAGTGAATACTTTATTAACTGAAAAAACAATTCATCATTTTGAAAACATAAAATACATTAAAGTTGTTATAGCATCAGGCATTAATATTTCACTGTACTTTAGTCATTGCCTACAATCAACATTTTCTGCCCTTTGAAAGAGAATCATGCTTGTGGTATGCATTAATCATATAAAAGATTAAACACTGAAAAGAAATTCAGCCTTTAAAGACAATTTGCTTTGATTTATTCAGTGGGTTCTTCCAAAAAGTTAATACCAAGAATTATTGCTTGTTGAATTGGAGTTACAAATTCTTTCAGAGTTACTTAGTATTTTCTGTAATATCAGTATCAAGGAAGGTAAAGCAAATTTACATATTTATTAGGAAATACAGGCACATAATCATAAAACAAGAAAACACAGCCATTTTTATAGACTTTACTTTTTAGAAGTGTTTTAATTTTACAGAAAAATTGAGAAGATAGTGTAAAGTGTTTCCATATACACCAGACCCATTTCCCTCTATGATGATCCACTTACATTAGTATGTTACGTTGTTACAATCAATTAACAAATATTGATACATTATCATTTACTAGAGCCCATACATTAGTCCAGTTCCTTAGTTTTTACCTAATGTCCTTTTTCTATTCCAGGATTTCATCCAAAACATCACATTACATTTAGTTGCCGTGTTTCCTTAGGCTCCTCTTGGGTTTGATAGCTTCTCAGATTTTCCTTGGATGACCTTGACAATTTTGAGTACTTAGGTTTTTGTAGGATGCCTACTACTAGAATTTGTTTGATGCATTTTTCATGATAATATTAGGATTATGTGTTTTGGGGAGGAAGACCACAGAGTAGAAGGGTTATTTTGTCAGATCACATCAAGTGTACAAAGTATCAATATGCATTATGAATGCTGAGGTGGACCTTGATCACCAGGCTGAGGTAGTGTTTTTCAGGTTTCTCCATCGTAAGATTACTGTTTTCCCTTTTTCATACTGTACTTTTTTGGAAGGAAGTCAATATGCTCAGCCCACAACTAAGGAATAGGGAGTTATGCTTAAGATGGAGTACTACATAAACTATTTGGAATTCCTTTGCACTGGAGATTTATCTATTCTCCTGCGTTTATGTATCCAATTATTTATTTATATCAGAAGAACTCATGGATTTTTATTTTATACTTTGGGTTATAATCGAATTCTACTTTAGTTACTTTGTTCCTCAAATTGCTCTAGTCCTGACCCTTGTGAACTCTTTTCAGTTGGCTCTTGTGCCACTCTGAGGTATCCCCATCCTATATATTTTTTTGGAACTTCCTTACTTTCTGACACTATAAGATGGTCTTGCATATAAATCTTGTATATTTACTGCCCCAGTCCTAGAATCAGCTAATTCTTCAAGGATAACTAGGTCTTTTTAGTGGAGAACGGTATTAGACAGCAGGATCTGGGTGTGGGGTGCGCTAATTGCTGCTCAGATGTCATTGCTTCTAGATCTTCTCAGCTGACAGAGCAAAGAGATAATATGTGTGTACATTACCCATGTATATGCACATATCTGTAAGTATCTCTCTACATGACCATGTGTATTAAGGTAATATGAAGCAATATTAAGCTAAACATGAATGTATATTGATGTTTCCAACTTTAATCTGTTACCACATAGATCATCTTAGCCTCATCTCTTGCTTATCTTTAAATTTCAACTCCAGCAAAACACTTGGCTTTTAGAAGTATGAAAATCAAATTGTAGCAACTTTGGGAAGCCACATCATCTAGCAAAATAATTCTTAAAGTGCAAGGTGTATATCATCAAATTTTAATTTACAGTCAGCAGTACTTTTTAACATCAAAAGGCCTCCAGACCTCTGCTTCCAAGAAGATGAAGTAGCCCATTTCTCCCAGGTTCTCCCACTTAAAACTAAAACCCTGAACATAACAACAAACAAACATAGGAAGACGCTGAAAGGTGGAAATGAGAAGGCAGACTTAACTAAGGACTTTGGGACTTGAGGAATGACATGGTGATGAGTCCCCTGTGTTTCCTGTTGCTTCCCATACATCCTGGAGAGGGTATTACAGGACCCCCAATCAATAACCACCAACAGAACAACAGACAAAAAAGCTTCAAAAAGACCCCTACAAAACCCTGTTCCCCCTAGCCAAAGTATGAGGAAAGGGGTTGCTAAAGACAGAAGACCATTTGGGCAATAATATACACACCACTCGAGCCAAGTGCCAGTGGAATGTACACACTACTCGAGCCAAGTGCCAGTGGAATAGTGCACCCATCCCCTATGTCCTGTTGTTTCACTTGGGCCAAGGTAGGATTTGATCTTCCACACCACCCCACTCCTGCCCTCCAGAAGAGCCAGCGCTCTGATTCCCCACCAGGGTTGTTTCAGTGTGGTCCAGTGGTGAGCTGAGCCTCCACCCCTTTCCATGAGCAAACAGACTTTAAAAGGTGGTGCCTGACAGGCTAGTTAACACTGGGCTGCCCTCACACAGTCATGGGGTCCACTGGTGGGACTTAGCCTCCATCTCTCCCTGACATCAATAAGAATAGGATGTTACAGGTTGGAGGGAGTAGGCACCCCACTAACCCCCAACACATGATGTCAGTGAGACCCACTGGGGTGCTGAATCCCCATAACCATCCTGAGGCAGTAAGACAGAATGAGACGGCACAAGCAGGGCTAGTTGGCACTTCTCTTCCTCTTACCCTGGTGTCAGTGGGGCCAGCAGGTAGCTGACCCTCTACCCACACCCGGCATCAACAAGAAGGAATGAAGCGGGAGGAAGGACAGCAAACACTTCACTTCTCCCCTCCCCTGGTGTCAAGAAAACTACTGGGGAGATGAACTTCCACTCCTACTAAAAGGCAACACAATGATATTAATGTTCCACTTTGGGGGGAAGGTGTCAGAAGGGCCATAGGCTAGCTGAACTTCTCCTTGATCTGTCTGCAGTGAGACAATGTAAGTGCCCACTTTTGCTGGGGTATTGTCAGTAGGGCCCAATGGAAATCTGTACATCACTCCCCAGTCCTCATACTACGCCTCAAATAGGATGACTTCCTTCTAAAAAGTAATAATAAAATTAAATGGGATACAGAGTCATATAATAACTCACAATGTTTAGAATACAATTGAAAAATACTCATGACACCAAGAACCAGGAAATCACAGAATAAATGAGAAAAGACAATAAACATACACCAACACTGAGGTAAAACATCTATTGATATGATCAGACAAGGATTTTAAATAAGCTGTCACTTAAATGCTTCAATTAGCAATTATGCGTTCCTTGACAGAAATGGGAAAAATAGAAAATGTAAACAAAAAACTAGAAGTTATAACAATAAAAACAAATGAGAACAGTAGAACTGAAAAATACAACAATGAAAAATCTTTGCTCAAGAGTAGAGTGGAGATTACAAAGCATAGAATCATGAACTTAGAAGAGATCAGTACAATGTACCATATGTACAGAGAAAAATAGACTGAGGGGTAGAGATGGGAGAAAGAACAGGATCTCAAGAACGTGTAAACAGTAACAAAAGCACTAACATTAATATCATCAAAGTTCCAGAATGAAAAAAGAGAGCAAGTAGGACTGACAAAGTATTCAAAGAAATCATGACTAAAAAGTTCCCAGTTTTTTAGAAGACATAAACACAAATTCAAGAATCTGAACAAACCCAAAGAGGAAAAACGCAAAGATATCCTTGCCAAGACGCATCATAATTAAACTTCTGAAAAGTAGAGACAAAAAAAATCTCGCAAGTGGACAGGCAAAAACAATGCATCACTTATTGAGAAACACCAATTCCAATGACAGCATATTTCTTGTCTAAAACTCTGGAGTCAGAAGCATTGACATAACATTTTTCAACTGCTAACAGAAAAGATCGCTCAGCCACAAATTCACACTTTTATCTCCACTTTCTTGTTTGACTTACATTAATGGACTACTAACTCATCTTTGTATATCCGGGACTGCCGTCACCCTTCTCCAAAAATCTAGTCACAGTATTTCCAGAGTGATCGTTCTGAAAATGAAACAAATTTTTCTTATAAAAATACCTGATTGTGTTATGAAACTTGTCTCTCTTCTAAGTTACCAGTTAAAATCCTTCAGTGGATTCCCATCTTTCTTGGAGTAAAATCTCACATCCAAACTCTCTTTGTCCTTTTGGGCTGCTGTAAGATTATATTGCAGGTTGGGTGGCTCATAAACAACAGGCATTTTTTTCTCACAGTTCTGGAGGCTGCAAGTGCAAGAATAGGGTGCCAGTATGGTCAGATGAGGGCCCTCTTTTGAGTTCCAGACTTCTCATTGTAACCTCACATGGCAGAAGAGCTTCAGGAGCTCTGTGGAGTCTCTTTTGTAAGAGCACTAATACCGTAATCATTTCCCAAAGGCCCCTCCTACTAATACTATCACCTCCGGAAATTAAGATTTCAACGTATAAATTTGGAGGGGAACACAAAGACTAGACCAT
Source organism: Mesoplodon mirus (assembly GCF_964341445.2). Taxonomy (NCBI): domain Eukaryota; kingdom Metazoa; phylum Chordata; class Mammalia; order Artiodactyla; family Ziphiidae; genus Mesoplodon; species Mesoplodon mirus. The sequence continues at coordinate 55,295 of NW_028294949.1, read as the reverse complement.
AGCACTTAGTATACATACATGGACCATTCATGGTCTGGCTTCTACCACCCTCTCCATTGTCTTCTTTTCTAACACTCCAGTGAGCATTTCATTTTTTTTTTTTTTTTTTTTTTTTTTTTTGCGGTACGCAGGTCTCTCCCTGTTGTGGCCTCTCCCGTTGCGGAGCACATGCTCCGGACATGCAGGCTCAGCGGCCATGGCTCATGGGCCCAGCCACTCTGCAGCATGTGGGATCTTCCCGGACCGGGGCACGAACCCGTGTCCCCTGCATCGGCAGGTGGACTGTCAACCACTGTGCCACCAGGGAAGCCCCAGTGACATTTCTTATACTGATTATGAATGGAACTCCTTTCTGGACTGATCCTTAACCATTCATTTTCTGGCAAACATGAATTTATCTTCTCTTTTCCTCAAAAATTCACCCTTCCTTCATGTTACATATCCACTTCAATTGCCTTCTACAGGAAGCCCTACTGATATCCCCCATATACTACTCTCCACAGCATGCATTAAGGTCTTACCGTGTCTTCCTATAGCACTCTATAATAATTTTTACGGTAACTATGGATTTTCTTATTTGAGTGTCACAATACATTGACTTCTAGGTGGCACGATAATGATTTTAGTAACAGTAACACTGGTGCCTAGTTTAACCCATGGCATACTTTAGGTGTTCAATAAATGTTGGTTGAATTAGTGAATGAATGAATGAATGAATGGTCAGTTTGAAATCTTAATCATGTTACTTTTCAAAAATCTGTTAAAAAGATACCCACATTTTTCCAGACGATTAGGGACTTAGGATCTTCAACTTGATTTAATAGAGGAAATTTTTACTCATACATCATGATTAAATACCTCAAAGTAAAACCATTAACCCAGGAATTTAAGGTTATCCAGTTGGACTTGCAAGCCAGTAATTAATATCTCCTGCCCCGACTGTATTAGATGGTTTCACTGCTCCACTCATATCTCCCCAGCACTCATCATTCCACTATATGCTGATAGACTCATGCTACCACCTGCAATTATCCACCTTAAGGCAGGCCAGAAATGTACAGGAGTTAATGTATCTGGGTGTAGCTTTCAACCAAGGACAGAGGGGGCTGGAAGATAAGTACTTCAAGTTTCTCACCAATTCTTAGGATAACTCTGAGACATGTTCTGTAGAGTTTCACAGAACTCCCCTGAAGTACTGGCAGCAGTTCCCTGCAGGAGTAATTTATTCAGTAATGCACCTCTGTTGTCTTCCTTCCATGCCTCCATTCTCAATTTCTGCTCCACTTCTGAGTTTTCTGGAAGCACCTCCCAGATGAACAGTTTGCATTCAAATTATTGCCTCAGGTTCTGCTTCTAGGGGAATTCAATTTATAGCCTCCTACCAATCCGGTGCTCCTTACAGAGCCATCACTGGTACAAGTACCAAGGCATGGCACATTTGTATCACTCCTCCTAAATCCTAATATTTTTAAACAGATAGAAAAGAGCGTGACCTTGAAGAGAAAAATAATTTATATGAGAATAGCCAATGGATAAAGGGAAGGAGAGACAGTGCCATTTGTTTTCCATTAATGATAGTGTGAAATTTATGGGCAGATGGTCTAACAGGTGTGAGTATAATTTGAGGAGCCTGCTCCCTTGGTTACAGAAGACTGCTATTGTTATTATTATGGAGGCACAACCTCATGACTTTATTGCTTCGCTTGATGTAGCCTTTTCCTTTACCCTTAAATCTTTCTACATCACTGAATTGCAGCCAATAGCTTTATTTTCTCCCTATGGCTCCATCACAAAAAAGACACACATGTGCACACACACACACACACACACACACACACAGAGTTTTGTGTATGCCAGTGCTCGAAAAGACAAGCTCATGGTGCATGTATGCAATGGATATTGTACATTACAGGTCTCTGTGAAATAGTCTTCTGCAGGTTCCTATGTTTATTTTATGAATAATTAACTTTAGTAAAGTTAATTTCCTGAAGATCTTGATAAAGACTGAAGAAAGGAAGTAAATTTTAAAGAAAAAGACTTAGAAACTTGCCCTTTTTGCCCTCTCTTTGTATCTTAATGAACAAAGGATAACTGGGCCTTTTTTGAAGTCTTTGCTTGAGTTGAAGACACAAAATGCAACCTGTACTCTTATCATAATATGTACAGTTCATGAGTACACAAACTTATAAACCGTGAATTTCCCTAAAGTTATTATACCATTTAGAAGATATTTGCTTGGACGTTTACTTAAAACCAAACAATTGAGGTCTATATGTCCAAATAATTTCCTTCTCTCTTGCTGTCTCCATTTCAGTTTCCTGAGTTTCTGGGAAGGCCTTGTTTCCCCAAAGGAACGATTTCTGGTAGAAGTCTGAAGGTCTGACCCAAGAAAAATAATCCAGTATAGCCAATGAATTGAGGACAAGAAGGTTTCCAATCAGGTAGGAACATTTAATCTCATACATTACAATCACCTTAAGTAAGGTGTGCTGATAGCTGGATATGATTTAACTGCTTGGAAAAAGATGCATATATAACCTACCTCACAAGGAAGTTGGTCTCAATTCCCTTAGAGGTTGTGGTGTTTATCAGAGAGTGCCTTGGGGGAAGACGAATACAATAACAGTATGATGCTTTTTTTTTTCATTTTTAGCTCATTGTTGCCACGTACACTTGGTGATCTTGGTGCCTGTGGTTTAATCCCAGGAGGTTAGACATGTGGAATAGCACATTAACCCTTTTTAGTATTTTCTCCCAAGACAAATCATTTTTATAGGTTGTCTCCATGGTCTTCTAGTTGCTTATCAAAATTAAGCATCAAGTCTTCTAAGTGAGCAAAGCCCCAGTCAGTGTGAGGAAATCAGCTTAGTTCTTATTGGGGCACATCTTCTTGGTCTTGGCACAAAGTGAGTTCACATAGGGAGTTAGAAGGAGGAGAATGGGGCATGCGAAAGGGGAGTTCTCTGTTCTCATTTACCTATGCATGTTGAAACTCCACTAACAGTTTTATTTTCATTAGCAATTTGTGATAAAAACTTAGGGTAAAGGGAATAATGAAGCTGTCCCATTATATGGCAGGACAAAAGATAGTAGTGACATCAAAATCAGGGCCTATCCATCTCATTTGCAGTTATCTACTCAGTGTTTAGCATGGCATTTGACCCCTCGTCAGTATTCAATAAGAAGATGCGTGTTGAATGACTTAGGGATGAATTAATGAATGAAGAAAGTTAATATGGTAGAAAATGTGTTTTATCCTTGTATTTTCGTGTGTTGACTTCTATATTCCAAGACCCAGAACTGTAAGTGACACATAGAATATAATCAATAAAATTTTGTTGAAAGAATGAATGAGTCCCCACAATTCTAAGAATAATTTTAAGACCAACACAGACCCCATATCTGCCAAGGTCTATGACAGAAGTATCCAGAGATGAAAGCCTGGATCTCAGCTAGTGGTAGAGCTGACAGAATTTATCTAGTTTTAATAATTTACATCTCATCCCATTACATCTAGGCATAGTACCTACGTGAGCCATACAATTAAATATTGACTGAAAAAAAATGCACAACCTGAAAGTTGAGAATTATGTTTTATTTGGAGGACATACTTAGGACTTAAATCAGGAGACAGCCTCTCAGATAGCTCTGAGGGACCCTTCTGAAAAGGTAAGGGAGGGCACAGGATATTTAGGGGTTGTTGCAAAAAAAACCCCAGGTAGTTGGAACATCAAAAGATTACTGTTAATTAAAGAAACTAAGTTAAGTTAATAAATTTAGCACTTTCCTATATATGGTGAGATGCAGGAATCTGGTCTCATGGAAATCTTTCCCTTGATATGCACTTTAATTATCTAGGGCCAGTATCCTGTTTTCTCCATCCTGAATCCCCTCAGGGTGCTGATGGCTTGATGGCTGTAACATTCTTTGTTACTGATACCGAAGGCTACATTCTTTGTCCACGTAAATGACTTGAATATGGATAGTAAATCTGTGGATTTGCAAAACGTAATTCTTGGAGCATTTTTAGAAGGGCAAAGTTAAGGGCAATTTCAGAATCACTAGCAGCTAAAATTGCTGTTTATACTTTTCCACCTGTAGGTAGTAATCTGCTGTTGCTATCTTCAGTATTCCCAAGGGATAACAAAAGCCATTTAATTCAAGAAAGAAATGTAAAATTTAGCACAATGCAACTTCCACAAAACCAAACACACAAACACACACCCAACTCTCGCAGATATGAAGTAATAATCTAAAATAGAATCCTGGAACTAATTGCAAAAAAAGAGCAAATGTACTCATATTGGATAATTTTATTCTTTTATTAATGTTTGATATATATACATATATGTATTTATTAATAAAATTCAGAGTTGCTATATGGAGAAATAGCTCTGTACCAATATTGTCTTTGTATGTGTTTATCAATAATGTATGAGATTGCCTCCTATGCTCCTTTTCCTTTATTCTCTTGCAGGCAGTAGATGTAGTTATCGGTTGTTTTTAAAATTTCTAGGCAGCCAAAGGACTAGTATCACTTAAATAAAGAATGCAAATTGTCCCAAAGTAGGAACAATTTTCCTTCATTATGGAACATAAAGTCCTCATATGAAGGGGGAAGAATTTCATAGCTAAAAGCTTTCAACTACAGAAGATTTATGAGTAACTATGTATGTTGTTTCAAAGTGGACTCTCTATAATTAATGTCTAAGGGTTATCTTTGGTATACAATGTATTTTGATTTTTTAAATATTATTAGATAATATACAAAAGAATATATTTAATTGTATGTAAGTTATGATAAATAATAAAAACTCCTGCAAACACACCACCGAAACTAAGAACTAGAATCAAAACTGCTGAGTCTTCTCTCTGTTCTCTACCCTGATCCCACCTTCCTGCTTTCACCCAAGAAATCACTCTGATCTTGGCTCTATGTTCAACATCCACATAATTTTTATCTGATTTTGCTTATTATTGAGATTTATAAAATTGATATCATACTTTAGTCTTCTGTGCTTGCTTTTTTTACTCAACATTATATTTCTAAGGTTCACCCACTTTACTTTAACTAGTGTTCATTCATTTGTACTACTGTATAATATTTTATTGTATAAATACAAGAAAATGTCTTTATTATTCTATTAATGATATTTGGGTTGTTTTGGGCCTATTACGGACAGTACTTCCATGAACATTTATTTTAATGTTTCCTGGTAGACATGTGCAAGATTTAACATAAGTAAAAGAGTAGACATACTAAGAGTAGAATTGCTGAGTTGTAGGGAATTCAAATATTCAACTTTAAAAAATAACGTCAAAATGTTTTCCAAAGATATGGAATCAATTTTCAGCCCTTTTGCTCTATAGCTTCACCAGTTAGAATGGCCATTCTAGTCTTTTGTTCCTTGTATTAGTCTGCTCAGGTTGTCCTAGCAAAATACCTCAGATTCAGTGGGTTAAAAAACGAGATTTATCTTCTCACAGTTCTGGAGGCTGGAAGTCCAGGATCAAGATGTTGGCAGTTTTGGGTCCTCCTGAGGCCTCTTTCCTTGACTTGCAGGTGACCACTGCTTTCTTGCTATGTCCTCACATGGCCTTTTCTCTGTGTGTATACATCCCTCGTATCTCTTCCTCTTCTTACAAGGACACCAGTCATATCAGTTAGGGCCCCACCATTATGACCTCATTTAACCATAATTATGTTTTTAAAGTCCCTGTCTCCAAACAGCCACATTGGGAGATGGGGCATCAACATACGAATTTTAGGGAACACAATTCAGTCCATAACAATTTTAATTTGTATTTCCCTAATTACCGATAGGTTGAGAATCCTTTCATTTGTTTAATAGTTGCCTATGTTTCCTATTCTATGAAAGTCCAGAGAATATCTTTTGTCCATTTTTCTACTGTTTATCTTTTTCTTACTTATTTCTATTGTTTTTTAAATACAAGCAAATAATCCTTGGTCAGCTATATATGACACAAATAAGTTACTTCATGCCTTCTCACTTTTTCAATGTTGTCTTGTGATAAATAGCAGCTCTCAATTTTAATGAAATCAAATTTATCTTTTAGTTTAGTGTCTTTTTGTTCTACTTAAAATGTCCTTCCCTAGTTTAATGCTACCCAGATATAGTATATTTTCTTCTGAAAGTTCTAGTGTATCTTTGTTTTATATTCAAGCCATTAATGCACTTACAATCGACTTGTCTGTATTATCCAATTTCTTTGTTTTCTTATGAATAATTAAGTTTTCCAGGACCATTTTGGAATGAATGGATTTTTTAGGTGTGTCTGAGCTGTTCTTGACCATTCACATAAATTTCAGAATTGGTAATCCTGTAAAACCTCTATTAAGTATTTTTATTGTAATTGTATTGACTATATAAATTAAGTTGGGGAAAATTTACATCATTATGATGAGTCTTTTCTCTCCATAAACAAGATGTACCTCTCCATTTATTTAAGACTTCTTTAATATCTTTCAATAAGGTTTTATTTTCTCCATAAATGTCTTGCACATTTTTATTTAGATTTATTCCTAGGTAGTTTTTTTTTTTTCCATTTTAAATAATTTTTAAGCTCTCTCTTTGTTCCTGGATTATAGAAATCCAATAGACTTTTGCATCTTGAGCTTATATCTAGCCATCTTGCTAATATTGTTTTTTAGTAAGAGAGAGGATTTTCTTAGCAAAGAGGAATAAATGTAAAATTAAATAAAAATGTTATGGGTCAGCTCTGGTCAATAGAACTTTCCATGATAATGGAAATGTTCTTAGTGCTGTCAAAAACTATAGCCATTAGTCACATATGTTTTTAAATTTTTAAATGTAAGTTCAATAAAATTAAAATTTAAGTTCCTAAGTCAAACTTGCCCACATTTCAAGTATTTAATAGCCACTTGTGACTAATGGACACTATACTGGACATTGTATCTCTAGACTATTAGACTGTGAAGCCATGGCGTCCCGGGATTTTATCTTTGTCAATGGCATAGTGAGATCTTTCATGTGACAGTTATTCTGTTATTAAAAAGAGAAGTTACTTAACCTAGTCATCCCTAACTTTTTGAAATAATCCAACATAGCTTTCACCATCCATGAATTTCTTGAATCATATTTATGTTTCTAATCTATTTCTTGTGTCAAGTGTTCACTTTGTAGCAAGTTCATTGTCCTAAAATGGCACAAGAGGTTCCCTTATTCCTGATAAGCTGTGATTGGATGAAGAAGACCTTGTTACCCTGCCTATCTGGTTTTTATTATAATCAGATGTTAATCTGTATCAGTCTCCATATTCAAAATTCACCATCAAAATTATATGTTATTCACATGATGGTTGTCTTTATTTCATTTAGCTAGTATCATGACCTTATAAATGCAGTTTTGGTCATTTTCTCCTAAAATATCATATTTATCCATGTGGAAATACATCTCCTACTTCTTTGCCCCCTTTAAACTCTTCCTGTAATTTAATCCTCATGAGCTTTATTTCCCCTAATTTTAATTACTTAATATTTTGTAAACCATTTAAGAGATCACTGGTATGCTCTTTTTTTCAATCATCTATACATTTAAACAGTGTGTTGCAATAAGAAATAGTACTGGTAATCAGAAGACTAGAGTCCTAGTTTTACCCATAAAAATGAACTATATGTGCATTTAAATAAGGCTTGTGTAAGTTTTATTCTGATTCTAAAATTGTTATGATTATTTAGAAAATTATGTTTGAAATATGACATTATTCAAAACCAATAGAGGTTTGAAATCTATTAAAAATCTACAAAGAACTCAACTATTTCACCTTTTTCCCTGATTTGATATTCAACTGTAATCCTTCATCTTTCACTTACAGCATGCTGTAGCTGCTGTTGACACAAAGACAAAATATAATGTCTAAATATTGTGTACTTGTTTTGTAAATGAAGACTTTTGTTTAAAATTGTCTTTTACATAAATTCTTTTTTTTTTTTTTTTTTTTTTTTTTTGCGGTATGCGGGCCTCTCACTGTTGTGGCCTCCCCCGTTGCGGAGCACAGGCTCCGGATGCGCAGGCCCAGCGGCCATGGCTCACGGGCCCAGCCGCTCCGCGGCATATGGGATCCTCCCAGACCGGGGCACGAACCCGTATCCCCTGCATCGGCAGGCGGACTCTCAACCACTGCGCCACCAGGGAGGCCCTTACATAAATTCTTGATTCCCTTTTCACAACTTTTCCATTCCCCATGCTACTGCAATCAATCACTCATGATAGAAAATTATTCTCTTTTCTGTTTGCTAAAGCTCTTTTTAAAATACCAAGTTTCAAATGATCATCAATTCAAGAAACTTTGGAAAATGAACTTCATAATTTCCAGAATGAATATTTTGTTTCACTGGCTACCAGGACACCATCCTCTCCTAGATTTCTCCCCTCCTCACTCAGCATTCCTTGGAAGTCTCCCTTGGTGATGCCTCCCATCCCTCAAAGTCTGTTAGAATGCCCTAAGGCTCATTCCTGGCCCCCTTCACTCTCCATCTACCTTAACTACTCATGAGTTTTAATCTAGTCCCATTACTTTAATGGGAAGATAACTTATGACTCCCCAATTCATACTTCTAGCCCTAACCACTCACCTAACCTCCAGACTCCTAATTCCAATTTCCCACTAAATATCTCCAATCTATGCATAATAGACATTTCAAACTTAGCAAATAAAACTAAATATTTTGCTTTGATCCATCCATCGCACTCCAGTTTTTCCTGGCTCCATAACTCATCCAGTTGCTCAGGCCAAAAATGTTAGATTCATCCTTAAACTCTCACTTTCCCACAATTCCTATGTCCAGTCCATCAGAAATTCTTGCCAGTCTAACTTGAAAATACATCCTGAATCCACCTACCTCTCACCTTACTCTTGCCATCTTTACTTACTCCAAGCCATCATTGCTTGCCTCATCTAATGCAATAGGCAGCCTCTTCCACAACCTCCTTGCTTCTTCCCCTCTTGCCCCAATCCTTATAGTCTATAACCAATACAATAGCCAGAATAATCACAAAAAAAACATGAATCATATCACATTATTTCCCAAAACCTGTTCCCATAACTTTAGAATAAAAATTAAACTTTTTACCTGTCCTACATGCTTTATTCAGTATTTCTTCTGCCCTACTCTCCAAGCTCGTTTACTACTACTATTCTCTCACACACACATCCAGATTTTCTTTCTGCAGTGGCTTTCCCAACATCAGGGCCTTTGCACTTGGTATTCCCTAAAACCTGGAAGATTTTAAAAATCTGTAAGATTCCTCCAAGCAAGATCTTAGAAGGTATTTACATTTCATTTTGTAGAGACATTTGGTAGAAGACATTTTTGCAGAAGACAGATACATTTTACTTTGGCGGCTATTCACACATCTGGCAATTTCCAAGTTGGTTAAATAACAAATGTGAATTGATGAAGCTAAGATAAAAGAACTGTAGTTGGTGAGACCTATGTGTTTTAAACCGTGAACTTTGAGGAATTGTAGACATGCAAACTACACCATGGTTTCAGTGTTAATGTGTGAGAATTAGCTAAGGTATTTTCCAAATACTCATTACTCTCTAAAGAGCTTCTGAGCAGGAAATCAGAACAGGGCCTGTGGACCTGAATTTTATCTAGTACCACAGTTGATTCTGTTGCAGATGGTTTTCAGTCAGCCCTTTGAGAGACACCAAGCTGGGGTATTTGCCCAGATATGATTAGCAAAGGTCATGCAAGTCACCAATGAGATACAATGGAGAATCAACAAATGACTGAAAAGAGTGACAAAAGAAGAAGAGGATCCAGTAGGACCAGTAGAGACGCTATCCCAAACACTCTTGGCTAGAAGTTTTACAAATCCATTCATATGAATGGACTGATAGTTAACAGCCAAATGGCACTGCATATTTTTTTAAGTTGCTGAGTATTAAAGTGTATGGCTAAGCATCATAAGTTTTGTTAAATTATATTTTGGTTGCTATAAAATTAGGTGTACATTGTGTGTCAGATGTAGGGATATAGATGTGTAAATATATGTCGTTGTTTCAGTTCTTCAGCTGATACTTCATAATGTCTTTGTAACTTCTAAATGAAGGACCTCTTCAAATATTGTTTAGAAAAAAAAGATACCTGTTCATCCCTGTCCACCTCCCTTCATCCCCTTCCTTGTCCCTTCCCTCCTTTTTTTTATATCTTTATTGGAGTATAACTGCTTTTTAGTGTTGTGATCCCTTCCCTTCTTGAACAAATTAGTCCATTAAGTGAGGTAAAATAACCCTTTGTCAGCATGGGGGAGGTGGGCATTCAAGGAGCCACATGACTTGGCATTGGGTCTCAGAGTCTGAGAAAGGGGAGAGGATGTCTGCATAAGGGAGCCTGGAGTTGACTGCTGAAGTCTGATTCGTGTGAAAGGGCATCCACATGAGGAAGTGGCCTTGGCAACCACTCTGTACAGATAGTCATAACCCGTGCCAGGTGGAGAAAATGTGTGGATGGGAAAGTGGCAGCTACAAGAATTTACTTAAATACAGGAAGATTGATCAAATAAGTAAGGATATTAACAATATGGTAATCAGTGTTATTTTAATATCTGTGGAGGGAGTTAAAATATGAAAAGGGCAAAAACTAGAATGAAAGGGTGTTGAAAGGGAATGGAGGATGTATTTTCAATATAGAGACATTATAAGAATAAACATAGACAATATGTATGCATATGTTTATGAATGTGTTTGTGAATATATGTAAATAGTTATGAATATATGTTTTCATATGTGTGTATGTATATATGTACATAAATCCCCTAGCCCTGCCTATTGAGAATACCTGGGACCACTACTTCCCAAGAGCAATGAATACACCTAGTGTCCAGATCTTGGTTTCTAAATACAGCTCTCCAACTGAAGGAATTAAAGCTCTTTGGAGAAATGGCTGATTCTAGAACCACTATAGGGAAAATAGAAGATGACTCTAGAACATATTATTGTTTCAAGAAGTAAGGGATCAGCCATAAAAAGAAATGAAATTGAGTTATTTGTAGTGAGGTGGATGGACCTAGAGTCTGTCATACAGAGTGACATCAGAAAGAGAAAGACAAATAGCGTATGCTAACACATATATATGGAATCTAAAAAAAAAAAAATGTCATGAAGAACCGAGGGGTAAAACAGGAATAAAGACACAGACCTACTAGAGAATGGCCTTGAGGATATGGGGAGGGGGAAGGGTAAGCTGTGACAAAGCGAGAGAGAGGCATGGACCTATATACCCTACCAAACGTAAAATAGATAGCTAGTGGGAAGCAGCTGCATAGCACAGGGAGATCAGCTTGGTGCTTTGTGACCACCTAGAGGGGTGGGGTAAGGAGGGTGGGAGGGAAGGAGATGCAAGAGGGAAGAGATATGAGGATGTATGTATATGTATAGCTGATTCACTTTGTTATAAAGCAGAAACTAACACCCCATTGTAAAGCAATTATACTCCAATAAAGATGTTTAAAAAAAAAAGAAGGGAGATATCACAGAATAATTGGGAAACATCAAAGGATATAGAAGCCAAACTGAAGGGGTTTCCACTGGACAAATCTTGAACAATCTAAGCCTCAAAACTAATAATGGTAGAAACATATTATAGTCAATTGAATAAAATAGGAGTCTATGAGTTCATACTGATTTAAATAATTAAATTGAATAAATTATGTTTGATGAGGAACAGGATATTTACATAATTACAAAGTGCCTTACCACAAAAATTATTAATAATGAAGGAGAAAAAAAATAACTTTACAATGGAGAAGACTGGGTGATACACCTTAATCAAATGAGTAAAATAATATTCCAGTAAGGTTACAAGTTAAAAGTTTGCCGAAATTGTTTGATAGGAAGCAGTGAGAAGAACAGAGCTTCACCACTGTGTTATTCCTGCCAACGACACATATCCTGAATAATCATGAGACAAATACAAACAGCTAAATCCTACAAAATAACTGATCCATATTCTTTAAAATTTTCTAGTTCATGAAATTCAAGGGAAGCCTGAGAAAATTTTCCAGATTAAAAAACTAAAGAGACAGGACAGCTAAATGCAACATGTGACACTGGGCTGATCCTTTTATTATGAAGGACATGATGGGGATAATTGACAAAACTTGAAAGGGGTCTGAGGATTAGTAGCTCTGTGGTCATGTGTCAGTGTTAATTTCCTGATTTTCATGATTATATTTGGATATATGTTTGTAGGAAATACTAGAGGATTTGGGGGAGACATTGCATTGTGTTGGCAACTACTCTCAAATGGTTTGGGAAATAAATTATTTTTATTGTCATTTCAATCTTTCTTTAATTTTCGAGATTGTTAAAAGAAGGCAAAGAAAGAGGAGAAGAGCCCTGAGTCAGGTAACCCTCCTTTTCCTGGCGACTCCCATAGTTAAAAGCTCAGTTTACAACGGTGGTCAGTTTTTCAGTCTATTTGTGCTAATTTCTGTTACTAACAACCTAGCATCTTATTTTCTATTTGAGGTTTTTGGATTTTTCCTAATTATGCTTTTGCTTTTTATTCTATCAAATGTCTATGAACTTGATAAAGTCCTCGGTATTAAAACAAAATCAGTGAGATTCATAAAAATAAAAATAAGTTCTTGGAGAAATTTATAAATTTCTACCTGCATTCAAATTGGAGTAAGTTGGCAAGAAATTTATAAGGGGAAAATACTATAAGGAGCACTCCCATTCAGAAACTCAAAATGGTTGCACGTGTTTATCCTGTAAGAGATCTGTGATGAAACAGCAGGGTGAAGGCTATATGTCCAAACTTAAATGCAATCTTTTAAATCACCTTTCATGTCAGGCCATGTAAGAACTGGGCAATTCAATAAGTAAATTAGAACAATTCTTTCAATAATTTCTTAGGTCAACACTTAGAATAATGGAAAACTTATCTTTAACTCCAAGAAATCTGGACAGTTATTAAAGCAAATGTGTTGTCCTACTGGCCTACACCTGGTTATAAACAGCAGTACGACTTCAGAAAACCCTGGACACTGAGTGGACCTTCTAAATATAGCTTTTTCTTTCTATAAAGGTGTTTTACAAGAATGCTATCTTTTGTGAAAATGTGGCCTTTATAAAGGGTACACTAAGGTGTGTGACTTTTAGACCTAGAAAAGATTTGAAATATTTTCTTAGCCTGGGAATCCAAATTTTAGAGGCATAGAAACAGAAACGCAATGAAATTAAATATTTTGCCCACCATCAAATGGCAAACAAGTAATAACGACAGCACTCAAGCCTCTGTCTTCTAAATCCATTGAATGCAGCATAAATAGATTGCAATAACTGCTGATTTTCATTGTCCTCAACACTACATTTCTTCTGTGCCTTATCCCTCTTCTTTTAAGAGGGATGACAACATTATCTGCAAACTTTATAACTATTTTTTTTTAATTTTGCTGTTTTGTAACTCACTTTTGAAAAATTCTGTTTCTATGTTGAAAATGTGTAAGGACATTTACCTTCCTTCTTGAAACAACTTTGCCTGCATTTATCACATTTTATTGTTGAACTGTTATGTAGCAATAAGTACAAAAGCACCTCTAGTAGAGGAGATAATGTCAGAGGCAACAAGGTGTGTGTATGGGGGGGGCGGGGTTAGAGTTGACATACCTTAAGGGAGATGAGGAGAGAGGGAAGAGAATAGAAATTTTATTGATTTGAAAAAATATGATGGCAAGTTAGACAATGTTTGGCTAAACTTAATACAATATAGCTTTCCTTAACTTAAATTCCGGGTTAACTTCCACTGTTTACATTGCCACAGACTAGGGGATAAACAAAGCAAAAAGATTTTTGGTACTACCGTTTTGTGTTAATTTCATAAAGATTTCTACAAGACTTTTTAAAAATAAATTGAAAAACAAAAGTCTTGTCTTTAGCTTATTTTCCCTGCATGCTTGCACTTTAGTAAGTTGATAAATGACATTTAAACTCAATAGTTATGATTAATTCTGTCCCACCATTTTTAAAAGCCCTGGGGATTGTGTGCGTGTTCATGCGCACACCTTTACAACCAGTAAAATAAAGTTCTTGATCAAAAAATTATTATCATTTAGACTATTGAATAAAATCAGATATGATAGAGGGGCCAGCTGTTGGTAGGTTTAAAAGTCACCCTAGGTGATTAATTCGTGCAGCAGTGTTGCAGGTCTCTCTTTAGATGAAGCATTTAGAAGTATAACCAAGCATGGCTCTAGTTTCATATCTGAAACCTGTTTTATTTAGTTATTCGGCAAGTGCTTGCTCCATGTGTTTTTATAGTCTTTGGTTGTGCTATAAAAATGTCAAAATTATGAATTAACAGATATGCAAAAGTGAAATCCTAGAAGATAGGATAAACATGAAGTCCTCTAATTATCACTCAAATAAGTTTGGTTGACACAGAACTGGGAATCAGATAAAGACATTAATAATTCATAATGCTGAAATTAAAATCTTCTAGTTACAGTACAAAAGAAATCCTAATTTGTACCACAAGGTAATGAATTCAGTACTTTTCATTTGTTAAATATTTGCTTATTACCCTGCACTGTGCATATAACACTGTTCCAAAATTTGGAGGGCAAACAGGAAAAACAGAAACTCTACCTTCAAGTTGTGTATACTGCAGTCAGTGAAATTTCTCTACTTTGAGATCTTTTAATTCCTCAGCTCATTGTAACATTTTCTTCAGATGAATTGTTTTTTATTTGTTAAAACCAATGTTTAGCACTTGAAATAGTTTCTTCAATGTTCCTGATAGTGAAATAGAGTCAGCATGCTAATTTCCAATACTAATTATAGAGTTGATAGGAGAAATGCTCAAGATTGATAGTAAAGTGATTTCGATAATCTACAAAATGTCTTGAGGTTTCCCAGATAACAACTTGTCTCCCAGACAAAAATGTACTTATTATTTATATTCCAAGCTTATACAAATTTTTGTACTTTAATCATATAGCGATTTGACAACATCTTTTCATTCACATTTTAAGATATTTTGTTCAGTAAATTATCTCATTTTGAAACTATTGATTTATATATACATACTATGTAAATATTAGTATATATTTCTCAATGACTAGATTAGTGCTTTCTTAACTACTTAAATTTGTTTAATTCATATTGTTGTTCTTCAGCATTTCTTTTACTCACTGGAGCCTATCCTACTGACTTCAAAAAGCCTGAAAAATCTGAAAATCCCATTTAAAGTAACTGTATGGAAAATCTTTAAAATAACATACAATAATGGTAGAGAAGAAGAGTATTTAACATTGTGTTGAGATCATTCCATTAATAAAGAGATTAATCAATAATTCTAACAGTCAGACATATAATAAAAATGAAAAACAATCATAATACTGAGCAATGACATTTTCAATAAAGGGAGATATTAAATATTGTATAGGAAACTAGTATCTGCAAAGCAGATAAGTTGGCAATGATTATACATATATTTAAAATATGTTGAAACAGTCATAGACAGTTTTTCTTTTTGGCTGAAAAGAGGCATATTGCAGTGTTTAAGCACTACTTTAACTGGAATAGATATTTAGACACTATACAGAAAACACATGATTGCAGAAGAGCAGATATTAGCAGGTGTGTGAACGTGTATGTCTTTAATTAATGCATTTTCATTCATTCAAAAAGGAGAAGAATGCCAAATTTACTTTAAAGGTGGCATTGTGATATGTTAAAGTTCCATTCTTAGACTTTTGCTGCTGTTGCTGTTCCTTTAGTATTCACCAAAGAGTACCGTCCTGTCACTTATCCAAGTTAGAAATCTAGAAGCAATCCTAGGATTCTCATTATAGGGTCCCCTACCTTCATGCTCCCCGCTCAATAAGTAACAAATTCTTGGCTCTCCTATATAGGAAAGCTCTCTCCAATGTACGCCTGCTCTGTAACTCTCTGGGTCCAGCATCTCTGCCTCAGCCTCCCATTCAAGTCACTTCTAGTTCATTCTGTGCAGGGCCATTTTTAAACCTTCCTCAGTCCTAGGCAATTGCCCTTTTAGAAGCTTTACCCTAAATGTTATCAAATGCATTAATATGTGCCCAAGTCACATATCCAATATAATTTATAGATAACTATATGAAAGCTGAGTAACATTGCTGTTGTAGTAATATTAGTTGAAAAAATTAATTACACAAGTTTTGATCTCAATTTTGCAGATTTTTTTTTCATACCCTGGAGCCATTTTTTTCAGGTGTCAAACAATTTTCTAAGTCCTTCTCAAACTCCTAGTCCCTAGTGAGTGTGCTTTTACTGTCACAGGGTTGAACAGCTCAGACAGCAAGATGTCTGAAGATGAAGACCATCACATGGATGAGTAAATCAGATACGTGGAAGATGGAATGCAAAGTGTTTGTAGAAAAAAATACACAAATCAAGGAAGAAATTGCAGTGTCAATTAATATGATGTATATCAGATGATAGTATTAAAAAGCCAGGTTAAAATAAAATAACTTAATAATGTACATATTTGTCAGATTGTTCACTAGTGATATACTGCTCAGTGTAAGGTGAGAACCACAGATATTATCTTCTGGAAAAAAACCCTTTAAGCCCTAACAGATTCAGTTTATAAATTTCCTCTCTAATAAATGAGGAATAAAATAATTTACAATAAATTAATTATTTCCTCTTCTGAAGGTACTAATACTACAAATTCAGTCAGAAGATGGATCAAGTTTTTCGTACATTTCTCTCATTTCACATTTTTTAAATAAATGAGACTATATTTTGTCTAATGACTACCAGAACAACTATCTGGAAACTGTGCCTTCATTATATGTGAGACAGTATTTTAGGAGATATAGATGTATATTTAGATGGAGATATAAATACATAGCATATATACACAATATTTAATAAGACACAGGAAATGTGGGATAGCTCCAGACTGCTACACCCTATGTTCTGAGCTGCTCCGAAATGCAGTTCCTTTTTTATTTTCTTAACATCTTTATTGGAGTATAATTGCTTTACAATAGTGTGTTAGTTTCTGCTTTATAACAAAGTGAATCAGTTATACATATACACATGTTCCCATATCACTTCCCTCTTGCGTCTCCCTCCATCCCACCCTCCCTATCCCACCCCTCTAGGTGGTCACAAAGCACCCAGCTGATCTCCCTGTGCTATGTGGCTGCTTCCCACTAGCTATCTGTTCTAATGGGAGTTCTCTGGGCACAAAGAGCAGTATTTTCTGTAATGAGATTAGAAGAAAGGATTTGCTAATAATTGCTTCTATAGCAACTAAAAATCTTGGAATCTCACCTTTCAGCATTTTGAAAATCTTAAAGGGGATGTTGTCAGTAACAGAAAAATTGAAGAATGATAATGTATTCAAATTACTCATTCTTTAAATTCATCTGCCCATTCGCCTTTTAAATTGATTCATGCTTCTCAGAAAATAAAATATGCTAATCCATATATCATTTTTCCACTGCGTAGAGCAACTACATCTAAAAAAAATACTATTTTACTTTCCTTTACTATATTCCTCCACAACTTGTGTTGTACTTTCACATCTTCTTTTCATTCTGCTAGTGAGATATATATACATATATGTATATATACACATAATATTTAGATTTTAGATATTTGCATTATGCAGGGCAATCCATAAGATGGATAGATGCTTAATATTAATACCATTGAATACAATTTTCATAATTTTATACTTTAATTATTTTTGAAAGGGTAAAGCAAGGGTAAAGCAAATTCGAAATGAAAAAAGGTGACCAAGCTGGCATTTTTCATTTCAGACTTTATATTTGGACTACTCAGTGGGACAGATTATAATAACAGAATTTTGCTTTTGCAGGGAGGTCAATCTTTGCTTCTGCATTGCCTCATCTCTTTTAATCCCATCCAGTTTATTTTTCATCTCAGAAACTATATTTTTCATCTCTAGGAACTCAATTTGGGTTATTTTTATATCCTCTATATGTCTATTTAAGATGTTGATGCTTTCCTTTAACCTTTTTGAACCTATGAAAATTAGTTATAATAACTGTTTGAATGTCTTTGTTTACTGATTGTACCATTTTTCAGTGTCTTTTCATTAATTAATCTTTCTCCTTGTTATGGGTTATATTTTCCTTTGTCTTTGCATCCCTGGTAATTCTAGATTGCATGTCAGATATTGTGAATTTTACTTTACTGATTGCAGGGCGTTTTTGTATTTTTTTAAATATTTGTAACTTTGCTCAAAGAGGTAGTTAAGAAATAGTTTGATCACTTTGAGGCTTCCTTGTAAGCCTTATTAGGCTGCAACTGAAACAATTTAGTCTAGGGCTAATTTGGTCCCACTACCAAGGCTATACCCATTGAATACTCTGTGTATTGAATACTCTAGTTGATGCTGCATGTATTAAATTATATCAAAACATATTTGTATAATCTTAAAACAATAAATGCAACACATAAAAATATAAAAAAAAATTTAAAATTAACTTTTATTAAATAAAACAAAAATGTTTTCTTCTAGTAACTGTAGTATTTTAACATATTTAAATACTGTATCCCTATGAAATTCATTTTGTTAATAAATATGAAAAGAGAATCCACCTTTATTTTTTACAGGTGACCAGGGACTTGTTCAAACACCAACATTTAACTGTATTACATAAAACATTATGCCACTGGTTTTTATGGGTTTTCATTATAATTAACAGCTTTATACAACCGTTGTCTTGTGCTGTTTGTTGTTCAATGTCTAAAATTATTGTTTTATATATATATATATATATATATATATATATTTTTTTTTTTTTTTTTTTTACTTTTAGCAGTTTAAGCCAGGAGAGTAAATCCAGTTCCTATTACTCCATCCTGTCCAGAAGCACAGGTCTTAAGTGAAATTGAATACCAAAGAAACAGTTCCAAATTTTACAACGGATCTATCACTGGTTGTTAGCATATCTTCCCACACCCAAGACACCAAGATAACTTCTACTCACTGTTAAAGCTTTATGATGAGCAAAACTTCCACCACTGTGCTTCCTTGGCATGTGAGTATATTTTTAATTTACTGGTTATATATATTCTCTAATTATCCATTATTTTGTCCTTCTTTTTGATTAGATATTGATATCCACATGTTCTTTTCTAATAGCTCACAGAAATTTCTCTCATTAACAACACCAATAGAAATCACAATAAAAATCACCTTGGGGGACCAAATTTATATCACATTACCAAGTTTTTATTTTGCTCCCATAAAACTTCTGCAAAATACAACCACTATCTATCATCAGTATCATTAGAACAAAAACAAGGCATTCTAATCTCAAAAGCAAAATATTTTATTTAACTTAATAAATTTCACATTATAAAAATTTTCTCATAGCATCATCCTTAATTCCTCAGTATTCACTAATATTGGGGGATTTTTCTTTCAGTTATTTGAGACTAAGGATGATTTTATTCATCTCTACAGCCTGGTACATATATGTACAGTGTTTGTCAAAAGGTGGATATTCAAAAAAAATCTTGACTAAATTATGGTAATTCATATGATCAGTTCTGCAGTTCTTAAAACTTTAAATTACTTGTTAATTCTAAGAGAAAGTCAGATAATTTTTAGAAGGATTTCCAAACCATGCTAAAGTGTCAGCCTTCATTTCCTTGTCTGAGGGAAACAGGATAGAAATAGATGGTTTTAAAGTTCTCCAAGCTTCTGTGTCCTTTATACATCCACAATTTTAATCCTTA
The DNA here is from genome assembly GCF_964341445.2 of Mesoplodon mirus. NCBI lineage: Eukaryota > Metazoa > Chordata > Mammalia > Artiodactyla > Ziphiidae > Mesoplodon > Mesoplodon mirus. Next base: position 35,534 of record NW_028294949.1, on the reverse strand, counting down.
TCATTTTCAAGATTTGCTAAATTATTTGAGGTGATCCATTCTCTTATTAAAGTTACATATTTTATGGCACATACTGAGCATATTAACAAATAACTTACTGATAAATGACAATGCCCATAACACCAGGTTAATCTGATTTCCATGAAATGAGCTGTAACTTCAAGAATATTAATTCATCTAATAAGGGTGATGATTTACATAATGTTGCCTAAAATATTTCTCTTGATTATTTAAGAGAGTTTTCCTAGGGGTAAATAGCTGGGAAGTCAATAGAAAAAAAAATACAACCATGATTAATTTAATTCCAGTCTAAAGGACTCCATATATAATGTATTTGAGAAAACCAAGTCACTATTATAGATTCAGATAAATGGCTGTATATATGAGATATTTTTAATGTAACCCAAATTATAAGAAATAGTTTTTTGGTATAGAAGCAACCACTCTTTTACCTAAAGGAAAGTATAAAATCTGAGTTCATTGTAAATTTGCCTCATTGCCCTCTGTTAGTTTGTGCCTGCCCCATCCTTAGGGGCCCAGTTAAGGACTACTGTATCATCCATACATCAGAAGAGAATGTCTGTGTTCTATGTTGATAGTCAGTCTAAACAAATATTTATACAGTTGAGATCAGAGATATAAAATGTCAGTTCCAAATCCACCCATGATGGCACATATATCAGGCAGATGACAAAGGTTATAAAGGCCTGTGAAATACTTGAATCGTATTTTGCAACCCTTGAAAGAATTCAAGTCGGAGATTAGCAGAAACCAGGCTCAGTTCTGTCCATAATCCCCTTTATCTGTCTTCTAGCCAACAAAATGAAAACCTGAAGCCAAGCTGACAAATAGAGTGTGAAGGGCCTTCTACTGCATTTAAGAAAAAACTGAGACTTGCTATAGGTAAAAATTATCTTTTCTATTACTATTATTGTTGATGTTGTTGTTATTCATAGAAATAATGAAAAAAAACCTAAATAACATTATTCTGCTGGATTCTTTACTATATGTAACACAATAAATTAACTCGCTTCATATTACACTGGGCATATAACATGAAAACATGTGCAGAGAACAGAAATCAGTATCTGTAAAGACAAATTCCCCTGTGATAGAGAAATCTATTATTTTAAGTCCAGACAATTAGATCTATTAAAGTGTAAGAGTGTTTCAGTACAGTCCTGCTAAAAGTAAAGCTTAAAAGTAAATCGAAAAAAAAACTGGAAAACTGATGCCAGTTAGATACAAAATATAAGATTATGCTATGTATATGGGACAGGATAGAACTCTGAATGAGGTCACATGTAGGGAAAGCAATATTAGTGACAAATCAACTAATGTCCTTATTGAGCATAGACATTCCAAGAAGGGTGAAGAGTACTGTATAGATGTAAGACTCATAATATTCAAGTTAGTTGTAAAAGAAACAAGGTAAATGCTTTCAGTCAATACGATAGGCTGAACAGATATTGAGAATCCTTTCTTCCAATCTGAACACACAGTTTGCTATACTTGTGTTTTCTTTTATATGTTGCTTTTACATGTAGCAACATATAAAAAGCAAATGAACAAGCTTACAAAAAAGGGGGGGGGATCCCCAGTCTCAGGATTTAAGGGGAAAAAACAAATTCAACATTAGAATAGTGAGGAGGAGTTGAAACCAAGAAATTCAAGGGGGCCCTGGAAATAATAAGCCTTGTTTTTGAGGGCTGGCTTTAAATATTCGTTCTTATCAGAAAACAGGTAGATGCTGGAAAACAATAGAATAATATCTTCAAAGTACTGAGGACATATAGCTGTCCAAATTAAAATTCTACACCTCATTTTAAAAAACTACTCAAGAACAAGAAGTAAAGAAATTTTCATTCATAGACAAAGAGGAATTGCCACCCACAAACTGTAACAACAACAACAAAAAATGACTAAAGCAGTAGCAGCAGCTATTGGAATTGTCTGAAGGCATTAAAAAATATTCTGATGCCTAAAGCCAATACTTTGAGTCTTTTTTTTTTAACCAAAGTGATCTAGGCAGTGTTTCAATAATGGGAGCTTTAAAAAGTTCTCACATAATTCTCATGTGTTTTAGGCAAGATTGGAGACCATTGTACAAAAGAATGTTCTTCAGTAAGAAAGAAAATAAGCATAAAAAGAAGTAGGAAGGTGCACTGAACAGTGACCAGCAAAGAAATTTGTAATGTTGGAATGAATCTGAATAACGGTTGAGTGTAAAAAATAATAGCCAATGGGGGTATGTACAAAGTAAAACTAAAACACTAGATAATATACTGAAATACTGAAGATCAGATTTAAAATTTGAGGGGTCCATGAACCGCTTAGGAGGAAGATGAGATAATTAGTTTTAGACTTTTTAAAGTTAGAAATATATGTCAAATTTTTCAGAAAACACTAAAAATGAATACTTCATATATGATTCATAAAAAAGGTAGACCATAAAAAGAGAATGAAAAATGTGTTTAAACGAAGTTAGTACTGGGAGGGATAAAACATAGAAAAATAAAGGAGAAATAGATCAATAATCACAATACATTTGATCACAGAGACAATAAAAATAAATTTAAAAATTCCAGTTTTTGCTGCTTACAAAAGACATATATAAACTATTTTTAAGATGCAATGCAATACTTCACTCGAAATAATTAATTATATACATGATAAATGATTTTCAAGATTACATATTTGGCATGATGACATGTATACAAATTTTTAAAACTCAAAGCAATCATGTATTTTTCATGGATTCATTTGCATATAGTAAAAACTTCAAGCATGGATTCAAAATATTTATATTAAATTCATGATACCAGTTACCTAAGAAAAGGAAAAATGGGACTGAAATGAGAATAGAGAGGAGAGAAAAGAAATGTGTGTGTATCTGTGTGTTTGTGTGTGTGTGTGTGTGTGTGTGAACACATGTACAACAGTCAAATATGTGCTTCTTTCACAGCATGATTCACTGTATTCCATCACAATATTAATAAGATTTCATACGATATGGGCATCTCTGCAGAAATTAAAATTTTCACATGCTTATGTGTATTGGGCAATGAGCTCACCTTACTATTTCCATCCATTCTTCAATTAAAATCTAGAAATGTGAATGGGCTGTTAGAATTTAGTTAGTGAGCCAATTATCTTTACGGAACATGCTAGTTATGCATAGCTTTTCCTTGGCTTAATTATGTTTTAAAATAGCAGGCATTCATTTTACGTCTTTAATCGATGGCTATCACACACAATTAGTTTGAAATTTCTTATCAATATGCTGGAAATATATTTGGTTGAATCATTGGAGTAATCTTTTTTGAACTTACCCAAAAGTATGTGTTTAGCCTTCCTAAACACAGTGGCACATTTCCAAATACAAAGTATTTGCATTAGAATTATTCCTAATATGAAGACATTCAATATTTGTGGAAACAAATTTTCTCTTGAAAACTTAGCTTCCAGATGGAAGAAAAATAGGGGTAGAAATGTATTTAAAGGCAAATTTGAAGATGAGAAATCAAAATTCACATTCCATAGTGAAAGAAAAAGGGTTAATAATTACAGAGAGAAAGGCAAATACAATGCAAAAATTATTGGAACATATTTTGCTCAATTACAAACAAACTTACATGGTAAGTTGTAGCTTCCATTATTGCACCAATTTGTAGCATATTTTAATATTTTCATTTTGAAATGAAAATTTTAAAAAGTCATCTATTGTTTTTTTAGAAAGTATCTAGAGTGGCTGAAGTGAAATAACTTTCAGAAAATGTGTTAAAATGGGGCTACAAAAGACTTAGGAGGACATAAGCTTGGTTCTTATTATTGACAGTTTGCAAATCAGCCATGGGGATACACATTATTTCCAATTTAAAATGAATGATGATTCTATATATACATATATATGCATCTTATCATATTGATTATAAACCAAGTAAAATCTCATGAAATCTAAGTATGTTTGAAAAACTTAAACCTATTTTTATGTTTTTCCAAACACTAGAAAATGAAAGCAATTTCTGTTGTTTGTCATTTTCTTTTGGACTCTCTTGGCTTCCTGAAAATGATTATGTCAAGATATTGGAGAAGTATTCATAGGAAGCAACAGAGGCCATGAGAATAGAGACCTACACTGCTTCCTCATTAGAAAAAATAAAATAAAGATTCCTGTCTATCCATTTCAAATTACACTCAGGGATGCTTATAATATAGAATTTGAAAGTTGAATACATACTAGTTGTCAAGTAGTCAGCCCCATTGATTACTTATGCATTCCCTCCTAAGTATGTTGTTCTTAGAATTCAGAGGGGTCCTTTAATCACACCCCCCATCTTGACCACTCACATCTCCAGATTTTCCTACTTCACGGCATATTGGTGTTTAACTTATTAAACAAATATTTGTTGAACAATTACTATGCATGCTAAGCAATGGGGATCAAAGATGAATGAATATTCATTTGTCTTTAAGGAGACACAGTCTACTGGAGAGAGGCAGAACTGTGAACAGATGACTGCATAAAGAGGCAAAGTCAAGTCTTATTTATTCAGAGGAAGAAGTCCCCGTGATCAAGCAACAAGTAAAATCATTTCATTGTGCAAGACATGGATTTGTGATTGAAAATGCACAAGCATATTTATCTTACTATCCATCATAGATGATCACCTATTATAATCAGTGAGATTTCTTAATGGCACAGCATCTAGAGGAAGACGTCATGCATGAACCTGTCATATTCAGAAAGTAAGGAAGTGGCATAGTGGGAACAATTCAGGAAAGTAAATAAAACATGACAGTAGATTTAAAATCTACTTTAACTGTTCTTACTATTATTAATCTATTTGGGCAAGTAGTAGTTTTCATTGATGTTAGCATTTTTTCATCCATGACTTGAAATCAGACATTAAATATTAATATTATAAAAAAATGTTACTAATTGAATTCATTCACAAATTTATAAAAATAGATCAGCACCAGAGACCTATTTATTGGAAACAAAGTAGGTAGAACAATTAAACTCATTTATAGTTCCTTCTCAACCAAAGTGGACAGAAGTTTTATATGTAGAGGTCAATCCTGGGCCAGAGGCTACTTAGTATTTTCATCAAGTCTAGGATGATAGAAAAGCATGTGGATTTAGTAATTTACAGTTCTCTTTAGTTGATAAGACTGATTAATACTTTGTCAAGATCAAAATTCAACATGACCATAATATGACCTTGACAAATTGGAGAAGTGGTTTAAAACAATGCAATTTAATAAGTCTAAGGGTCAGATGTGGGCTTTAAAGGGATTGGGAAGGAAATGGAAATTATAATAATGTAGGTGATACCATGCCAGTGAGAATGCATTTGTGTGTGTAATATAATATGTAACAAATAATATTGAGTATGACTTGAGTCAAGAATATAGCAATAGCTTTTATTTTTTTTCTCTCTCTCACCATGGCATAGTGCTTACTCACTCACAAATATTTCTAATACATTTCATCAAAATTTCATCATTAAATCCTGTATCCCTGCTGATAAAATTAAAAGTAATTCTAAGATATATAAATGAAGAGAAGGGTATAAAGGTACAAATAAGTGGGTGAATATTAATGAAATTACTTTGTATTGTGCTTTACAAATACGATTTATGCATTTATCTTGTTACTAACACATTCGTTCATTCATTCATTCATCAATCATTACATATTTATAGAACTTCTACTATGTCCCAGGCACTGCATTAGGTGCTGGTAATACAAGGTGTGAAAAAGCAAGCATTGTCCATATTTCTTAGAGCCTGCAGTCTAAAGAATAATTACTAATTGTAGTAAATATAGACAGGGTACTATGAGCCATGGAACAGGGAGCCTTTCTCTCCTGGAAGGATGAGGAAAGGCATCCCTTGTGAAATGTCTTCTTAACTGATGTATGAGGTAGGTAGCCTAAGGGGACAAGGGAGTAAAGGAGTAAGTATTTCTTGCAAAGGGGAAAGCAAGTATTAAGAATTTGAGCTTCAAAAAAGGAATGCTTCACATTGATATTACAGTCTCAACAAATACAATTAAATTTCTGGTTGTTAATACATTGCATAAAAGTGGAGGAGTGGATTTCTGCCAAAATTAGGGCATATAGTTAGGATTAGAAGTGTGCTCTGTGATATCAGTGACTTTAACATTGCAGTGAGACTGGGAGAAAAAAACGTACAAAAAGGCTATCCTCTGGACCCAATGGCACTGATGTACATCAAGGCTTTTGCTGAAGTAGAAAATCTGCTATTGATATTGAGGTGCTCTTGAATGAAACAATGACTTCAAATAAGAGTTCCAAACTGAAACTCAGAAAGACCACCAATCTGACATGACTTAAATTTGAACTGCTTCTCAGATAGGCGATTTATACTTTGGGGTAAATGGAAACTGGGTTTGGTTTCACTAATGATATCAATGACATTTTGCTATTAAATTTGGTTTAATATTTTCATTTTACAAATCCCTAACTTCAAAAACTCTCTAAGGGAAAGTAAGGGGAAAAGGATAGGACTAACTTGTTTAGTTACATTACCTTGAATTTTAAATTTAAATTGAGCTGCGCTATCTCCACCAATGCTTGACTAGAAGCCTGCACAGTGAGTAGTTGTAATGGAGGAGATTGGCTCATTTTAATGGCCACATCTGATGGATCTCAAAGAAATTCAGGTAAAACAACTCTCTGCATAGTTCATAGTCAATTATTTATACTTGCAGAAAAATGCCAAAGCCTAGAAAACTTTAAATGGTGGATAACCAGCAACATTCACATTTTTCCTTGAGGTTTTCAGGATTGTACAAATACATTTAGGCTTTGAAAGACACGTTTTGGAACTTTACTGGAGGTATTCTAAGAAATACCTTCATGTTAAAACAATCTCCAAATATTTTAGGAATAACTAGTATCTCTCCGTAAATAATTCATGCCTTAATTAATTATTATCATTGTTAGAAATTAATACTGAAGTATTTCAGAAAAAGATGACATATTAAGAATGTGACGCTGCTTCCATGTCATATAAGAGCATGAGGATATCTCTATTATGAAACTTACTGCATTTTGCTACAACATTTTTGTCTATCTTCTCTTCCAGATTACAAGCTTCTTAAAAAATAGACTGTGCACAGATCTAACTTTCTGGCCTACATTTGCAGCACTGGAGACTACTATTGAAATATTAATTCAAAGTATATTTTAGAAAACATTATAGACAGAACTCTATCATAAAAGAGCATATATAAATATAGCATATTTTCTGATGTTATTGAATCATCTTAAGTATTGGTTAATGCAAATTTCAATCTCTAAGGCACTTCTACAACATACCTGAAAAATGATCGTCATCTTGTACTTGAATGTCCTCACTGAGAAAGAAATTGCAACTCAAAATAAGTTTATTTCATTTTTAGGAAGCTCTAATTATTAGAAAACTCACTCTTAAAATAAGTTAAAATCTCTATTCCTCAACTTCTATGCATTTTCCTGGTTTTTAAATTAGGGGCAACTTAATCTTTTTTGATTTTACAGCTCTAACATAGCTAAAGCTGGCGTTCAGGTCCTTTGCCCACTTACCTACTCTTCATAATTATTTTTATTAAAAGAAATATATTGTGGTATAATATAAAAAATATACTAACTTGAATGTACACTTTAATGAATTTTGACAAATGTAAATATTTTGTAACTCTGTTTCCATCAAGGTAGACAATTTTCCTATTACCCCCCTTTGCAGTTTTCCCTTTCCTCTTTGCAGTCACTCTCTACTCCATCTTTGATACAGGCAACTGCTGATATGTTTTCTGTCGCCATAGATTCATTTTTCCTTTTCTAGAAAGTCATATAAACAGAAACATAAAGTACATACTCTTGTGTGTCTAGCTTTTTTCTCAGCATAGTGTTTCTGAGATTCATCCTTGTTGCATTCCTCATAATTCTATCCTTCTACTGCTGTATGACATTGTATGGATATACCACAACTGGTTCACCCATATAAATCTTGTTGGAGATTTTCTGATGATGGCCATTCTGACCGGTGTGAGGTGATACCTCAATGTAGTTTTGATTTGCATTTCTCTAATGATTAGTGATGTTGAGCATCCTTTCATGTGTTTGTTGGCAGTCTGTATATCTTCTTTGGAGAAATGTCTATTTAGGTCTTTTGCCCATTTTTAGATTGGGTTGTTTGTTTCTTTGATATTGAGCTGCATGAGCTGCTTCTAAATTTGGGAGATAAATCCTTTGTCAGTTGCTTCATTTGCAAATATTTTCTCCCATTCTGAGGGTTGTCTTTTCGTCTTGTTTATGGTTTCCTTTGCTGTGCAAAAAAAGCTTTTAAGTTTCATTAGGTCCCATTTGTTTATCTTTGTTTTTATTTCCATTTCTCTAGGAGGTGGGTCAAAAAGGATCTTGCTGTGATTTATGTCATAGAGTGTTCTGCCTATGTTTTCCTCTAGGAGTTTGATAGTGTCTGGCTTTACATTTAGGGCTTTAATCCATTTTGAGTTTATTTTTGTGTATGGTGTCAGGGAGTGTTCTAATTTCATACTTTTACATGTAGCTGTCCAGTTTTCCCAGCACCACTTATGGAAGAGGCTGTCTTTTCTCCACTGTATATTCTTGCCTCCTTTATCAAAGATAAGGTGACCATATGTGTGTGGGGTTATCTCTGGGCTTTCTATCCTGTTCCATTGATCTATATTTCTGTTTTTGTGCCAGTACCATATAAGTGCTGGAGAGGGTGTGGAGAAAAGGGAACCCTACTGCACTGTTGGTGGGAATGTAAATTGATACAGCCACCATGGAGAACTGTATGGAGGTTCCTTGAAAAACTAAAAATAGAACTACCATACGACCCCGCAATCCCAGTACTGGGCCTATACCCTGAGAAAACCATAATTCAAAAAGAGTCATGTACCAAAATGTTCACTGCAGCTCTATTTACAATAGCCAGGACATGGAAGCAACATAAGTGTCCATCATCGGATGAATGGATAAAGAAGATGTGGCACATATATACAATGGAATATTACTTAGCCATAAAAAGAAATGAAATTGATGTATTTGTAGTGAGGTGGATGGACCTAGAGTCTGTCATACAGAGTGAAGTAAGTCAGAAAGAGAAAAACAAATACCGTATGCTAACATATATATGGAATCTAAGAAGAAAAAAAAAAGGTCATGAAGAACCTAGGGGTAAGACAGGAATAAAGACACAGACCTACTAGAGAATGGACTTGAGGATATGGGGAGGGGGAAGAGGAAGCTGTGACAAACTGAGAGAGTGGCATGGACATATATACACTACCAAACGTAAAATAGATAGCTAGTGGGAAGCAGCTGCATAGCACAGGGAAATCAGCTCGGTGCTTTGTGACCACCTAGAGGGGTGGGATAGGGAGGGTGGGAGGGAGGGAGATGCAAGAGGGAAGAGATATGGGAACATATGTATATGTATAACTGATTCACTTTGTTATAAAGCAGAAACTAACACACCACTGTAAAGCAATTATACTCCAATAAAGATGTTTAAAAAAAAATCTTGGATATTTTGGTCATATCCAGTTTTACCTATTATGAATAATGGTGTTACACATTTTTGTGAACAAATTTGTGCGACATAAGACTTCATATCTCTTGGATAAGTATGAACTATTAGGTAATTGCTTGGTCATATGTAAATGTATATTTAACTTTAAAACTTTCATGCTACAAGTCCATTAACAATGTATTCATGTTTCTCTAGGTCCACACCAAAACTTGATATTAACAGTTTTTTAAATTTTAGACATTATAGTGGTATGTAGTGGTATCTCATTATAATTTATACGTCTTTGATGGAGCAATCTCTAAATATATATAAATTATATATACTTAATATATATGTTGTATACAATATATGTAAATATTTTAATTAATTTTTATTGGAGTATAGTTGATTTACAATGTTGTGTTAGTTTCTGCTGTACAGCAAAGTGAGTCTGTTATACATATACATATATCCACTCTTTTAGTTTCTGTTCCCATATAGGTCATTACAGAGTACTGAATAGAGTTCCCTGTGCTATACAGTAGGTTCTTATTAGTTATCTATTTTATATGTAATAGTGTGTATACATATAAAAAATATAATTAGGCACTTAAAAATAAAAGGAAGACATGCAAATAGCCAATAGGCATATATTCATAGATACATATACTTTACATTTATATATATAACATATCCATAAATATATTTTTGCCATTTTCTCCCATTGGATTGTCTTTTTATTTTTGAAGTGTAAAAATTCTTTAATCTGTATATAAGTTCTTTGCCAGATATTGATATTGCAAACATTTTCCAAGTTTGATCTTTCCTGTTGATTTTCTTAATTTTGATTTTTATTCAGCAGAAATTTCCCTTTCCTCTGTGGTTGTCACTGCCTTGTCAGGGTTGGGTTCTGACCCCTAGTCGTTGGAGTAGAGGCTGTCAGATCTGTTTCTTAGCTGTGTTTCTGATCTGCGGTGTGAGGTCGGGAGGACTGGAGCACTCCCACTGGGATAGAAGCCTTTGAGTATTCCTCCTCTGGAGGTGTTCACCTGTGGGTATGCTCTGTTTTGTCTCCTTTCGCCCATTGTGTGGGCTTACAAAGTACACGGCTGTTGGTACTGCTCTCAGTCCCACCTTAACCATGGTTATGCCGGCAACTGGCCCTGGTGACTCAGGCCTCATTTTTACTAGGCCACTGGCCCAGATCCACTGAGGTCAGGTCCCAGGACTGCAGTAATTATGTACCTGGACCCACTATGTGAGATATGGAGGCAGCTCAGACTCTGGCCTGGCCAAACCCCAGCATGTATGTGCCCACAAAACCCACAGCTGCTAAAGCCAGACCTGTCTCAGCTGCAGGAGCACTTGTCCATTGGGATGTTCCCAGGTGCTGAATTTAGGAAACCATCAGAGGAAGTGTAATGCCATGATTTGCACAGCCATGAGGAGAGATTTCAGCTCTTCTTCCTTAGTTGCATGTTCCCTGGAACTCAGCTGTGGTTTCAGCCCCATCTCTGCATGTGGGCCACCCACTGGCGTCTGCTCCCAAGGCTGCTGGAGCACACGAGCTTGTCAGGCAGGAGGATGTAGAAGCGGCAATCAGGGCAGGCAGGCTGCCCAGGTGAGAGGGTGCTGGGTGGCTATGGGATGTACGAGCCTGTCAGGCAGGAGGGAGTCAAGGTGGCAAGCTGGGCAAATGGGCCACCCAAGCAGGAGAGTGCTGAGGTGATGATGGCTGGGGGCATGTGAGCCACTCTGGCAGGAGCCCTTCCTAGTGCCTGTGGAGGCAGGGGCCGGTGTGTGAGGAGAGAGGCTGCAATGGGGGCCCCGCCCTTTGTGCATCACTCAGCAGTGGCACTTTGCTTCTATGCTGGTCTGGGCTTCCTCCAGGAGCATTCCTTGTTGTGGAGCTCCTCACTCCTATCCCCTTGAGCTGTCTCCTCACAGCCAACATCATTCCCCTTCCTGGGTCTGCTCTTCAAACCCCACATTCCAACACTCAGCCCCCGTGTGCACCAGTGGTCCCCAGTGGCTGGGGCATGCAGAGCTGTGGCCAGACCATCTGTGTAGGCCTCACTCTCTCCTGCCTGCCACAGACTGGCTGCTGCACTGTTCTCTGAGCCACCAAATTTCTCCTTCTGCCCCAGCTTCTCTCCCCGCTGCTTCCCCAGATGCGGGAACCTCTTCTCACCTTCAGCTCCGCTCCCCCGCCCAGGGTCACAGGTCACGTCCCACTTCATCTGCTCTTCCTTTTCCCTTCTTCTTTCTTTCGTCCTACCTGGTTACGTGGGGATCTTTCTTGTCCTTTCAGGTGCCTGAGGTCCTCTGCTAGTGTTTATCAGGCGCTCTGGGAGAATCGTTTCATTTGTAGGTGTATTCTTGATGCATTTGTGGGGAGATATGAACTCCACATCTTCCTACTCCTCCGTCTTCTTGACTGACTAATCAGCAGTTTGAGTTTTAAAAGGCCACTTTTTCCCCTTTTTTAACCTTGGTTTCAGGTTCTACCTAATTTAGCTAATTAGGCACAGTCTCAGGTCATTGTGGTCTGTATTTACATTTCTGATTTGTACCGGTTTGCAAGACAAAGACAGTTGCTTTTAATTCCCCAAAGAACTGGCCTGTCACCTAAATAATATTGAAAGATTGATTTGCCCAACTACGTTTTCTTTAATTTGCTTTTCTGTAACAGTGAGAAGATTTCCAACTAGACTGAAATTTCAGAATTCTATAGTCTAGAACTTTATGGTTTAATTTATCATACCTTCAAAACGTGCATAAGGCATTCAACAAAGACCCTCTTTCTGAGTGCACAGATTAGACCCAGAGTAAAGTCTCCATTATTTATTTTTATTATCCCTTAAATATTAGCTGTTAGTTTTTACTTTATATTTTATAGGCTCAGGTAATCCCACTGGTTTCCTTTAGTATGTTTAATTAATATTTCCTTCATATGCCGTCTTATAATATCAAGCAGGGGAAGAATTCCCCAGTGAAACATGTCTATCCCACACAATATAATTAGGCAAAAGAGAGGTAATTATCTTATACAATGCCCATTTAAACATACCAATTTTTATAAAGACTCTGGGGTCCCCAGAGAGTGGTTGAGCCAAGGGACTCAGGCACTTTTGTCAATCTTTTAACTTGATTAATTGGTCTAACTTTTGCCCCAAGTAATTGTTGGTCAGGTATCTCAGTGTAATTTTACGTGTATAAAATTTACATGTAATAAAATATACGTATTTTAAACTGGGGTAAATAGGGCAGACTTGTTTGGGTCTGGCCCTTTAATGTTGATGAAAAGTAGGAGATCCCTTTGGCCCATCCAATCTTAGGTAGTATTGTATCCAATCTTTGATTTATCTCATTAATGTCTGTTTTATTTATCCCACTTTAAACTAACCATCTAAAGATTTCTTATTCATTTAGGAGAAGTCCCTTTAAAATTTTCACCTTGTTGGGAAAAAGTTTTTAGACTTTTCCTTCAGTTTTTTTCCCTGTTACTTAACCTAATTAACAATAATTATTCTAATGTTTTTATTAGCATCTGTAAGACCCATTTAGGGGAAGCAGAGACCACAAATAAGGTTTCCCAAACCAATTTTTTGGGTTTGTTTGAAACTAAAGGAGTTTTTAGGTTAACCATTATATGTCTAATTTCCCACATTTCCCCCCCATAGGAGCCAATGAAACAGCTGTTTATAATGAGAGCTCTCTAAAAATTTACCAATTTAGAAGTTTCTCCAATTTGAAGGATCCATGATCTGCCCATAAATGAGGTATACCTTAATAGTGACTCAAACCAATAAGACGCAAGAGGCTTCCCCACAAAAGAGTGTAAAGGATGCTGTCTAAATAAGATCCAGAAAGTTTACTCCCAAAAGTAGTTTAAGAAAGTAATGGTCTTTGTTGTACAGGCTGACACAATGAAGGTTAGGATGGCAAAAAGCCCCCGAGAGTTGTACAGTCAGACAAAAGCCTGCTCAGAATCCCAGTCTATTTGACTGGCTGCCAAATGTACACCATATAAGTACTTTTGGATGGTAGTGACCAAGTTCTCAAAACACACACACACACACACACACACACACTGAAGAATATCAGAACACTTACATTTCAAAGACACAGGAAGAGAAATGCAAGTTTCCCCTAGAAAGCCTTTTGTTTTTTTGAAGTCAGAATTCTGAAAAGATGTTTTTATTAAGCCAGCTTTTTCTAACTTAACTGCATATGCAATAAAAGAGTCCTATCTTAGTCATTTTTAGGGCAAGATTTTCTTTAAGTCCCAAGTAAGTAAGCACTTGTAAATGTAAATTTTGTATGTACATAAACCTGGCCAGGATATCCGTTGGAGGCTGGAAATCTGTTGTTCCTTTTTCTTTTGTATTGAAAGCTAAGTTCCCCATTCTGAGCTCAATTTGTGAAGATCACTTTTATTTTGACAAACTCTATTAAAGTAGCCAATTCAAGGAAGACAGCTTAGTCTTCCACCTAATTACCCAGTCCAACTTTTACTCAGTGTCTTTCACCTGAGCAAAGTCTCCCCAGTCTTTCAACTGAGGATAAACCACACAGTGTCTAAACTGAGCAAGATCTTCCCAGTGTCTTTTAAGTGAGGCTAACCCACTTGAGCAAAAGTCTTCCCAGTGTTTTTCTACTGAGGATAAGCTCTCAGTGTTTAAACTGAGTAAAAATCTTCCCAGTGTCTTTCACTGAGGATGACCCAGGTACTTCTTCTTGAAACCAAGTTTCAAGGATAACCTACTACTCAAGAGAAGAGTTTAACACCACTGAATAAAACTTAGGATCATCAACCAAAACTGGAGATCCAAGAACCAGGAGATACTCACCCAAATTCGTCTGGACACTCTGAGAAAGCGGACAGGCCCAAGAAGCCTCTGCTGGTGCCAGGACTCTGGATCCTCATAGAGTTCAGGCAAAGAAGAAAAGTCTGCTCTGGGCCCCTTCATTGGTTGCCAAGACTGCTGACTGAAAAATATGCACAACCCAAAAGGAGAATTATGTTTTATTTGGCAGATTTCCTGAGGACTTAAGCCCAGAACACAGCCTGTCAGATCACTCTGAGGAACTGCTCAGAAGACCTAAGGGAGGAGTCAACAAAAACCAGGTAGTCAGAACATCAAAAGATTACTATTAATTAAAGAAAACTAGACATCTCAAGTTAAGGACTTTAGCATTTTTCTATGTATGAGAAGATGAAAGAATCTGGGCTCCGTGAAATCATTCCTTTGATATGCACCTTAACTCTAGGATCAGTGCCCTGTTTTTCTCCGTCCCGAATCCCCTCAAGGTGCACAGTTGAGGGTTCCTGCTTTGACGTCTGACTTGACGACTGCAACATCCTTTGTCTACTGATATGGCAGGGAACATTTTTCATCCACAGGTAAGAAATTGAGGAGAAAATTAACATAATTCAAGATATAAAACCATTACAATATTAAAAATTCCCAAATGTCAAACAAACATAAGTACCCTTGACCTGTAAAATGGAAGATGCCAAAGAAGGGAAAAAAAGAAACAATAAAGAAAATGTAGAAAATAAAGCATAAAATAAGATGACAGAAATCAATAACAGTAGAACAATAATTAAATAAATCAAGGTAAATGTTATCATAAGATTTTTAAATTTCAAAAAAAACCCATCAAACAAAACATATTGAAAATAAAGTAACAGAGAAAATTTAGAGAGCAAATATGAATGCAAAGAAGACCTGTTAGGTAGTTAGTCAGACATTAGCAGCAAGGAGGTGACAGTGGTGAGAAAGACAAGAAGAAGAAATTGAGTCACACCCAGCCATCTGGGAACTCTCCCTTGAATCCACCCAGAATGGGAGAAACTATGGTCAGGTGGTGGGCAGCTTATCCTGATAAAGAGAGGCACAGTAACACAAGGGGACTTCTCCAGGCTGTGCATGCCCAGACCAGACAGGCGTATAACCTATAGTAAATCCAAACTCATTATACCATAATTACAATAAATTACATGTGGTTTTGCCCCTCCCCCCACCCAGTAGGCATTTCTTGGGGATTCAAGGATGAGAGCATGCACAGCAGAAAACTTGTTACATAGCTCAGGACTGTCAATCAAATAATGATCCTTGTCACTCACCCCCACCTCTCTGCAAAATGCTCCTTAAAAGCGCTCGTAAGCCTTTATAGGAATGCTGCTTTCAATTTGCAGAAACAGTACACCCATCCCCCCCCCACCCCGAGAGTGTACCTTTGCTTCGATATACTTTGCTTTGCTTTGGGCTTGCTTCACTTCGCTGAAATAGCCTGTTCTCAGAAACAGCCTGCTCTTTCTCTCTCCTCCTCTCTCTCCCTCTCTGAGAGTGTACCTATGCTTAAATAAACTTTGCTTTGTGCTTAAGCTTAACATGGTAGTTTGCGATCCTTTGCTTACTATCATGGAACCAAGGTAGCTGGTCCAGGCCTTCCACTGACCTCCTCGGTTGAAGCTATTTTGTTACAAACATGTCCACATGGTGAGAGACCTAAGTCTAAATTTTGATAAAAGGTTGAATTAAGGTGAGAATATCATATGGGAGGAAAAGACTGTAGGAAAAATAGTAGATGTAGGAGATATGTTTGTGAAAGTGCACATTCATAGCAATATAGCCAAATAAACTCACATGCCCACATTCCCACTAAAACTGTATAAAATTTTGACCAACAAGCAGAGAATACACATTATTTTAAAGCCCTCATGGGGCATTAAGACATATTTACCATGTGAATCCTTCAGTGAATCTTGTGTTACTGCTAAGGGATAGAAAGTGGTGTCATAAGGGAATTTTGTGTAAGACTCAAAGCTCCCTTTCTATATGGTTCAGGCTGGACTTGAAGCTTCAGGGGCCTGAGAGGATGGGGCTGGAAAGGCAAGGCACACTCAGAAAAGAGAATACATACATAACACACTAGGAATATCTGAAGAGGCTGCTCAAGACCTGGCTCAGCCCCAAGGGTTTGACCCCTAGTCCTACTCTTCACCCTACAGCCCTTTAGGGTCAGGACCTTGGCTCACCCTAACCCATTCCTAGCTTCCGGGTATAGCATGAGTGCACATGTCTGAATGTTAATGTTCTCTCAAAATTTACATGTTGAAATCCTACCTCTTACAGATAGGAGGCGGGGCCATGCAAAAGTGCTTATGAGCTTTCATGAATGGGATTAGTGCCTTATAAAAGAGACTCCAGAGATAGCTCTAGCCTCCTCCCATCATATGAGGATACAGAGAGAAGGCTCCAGCTGTGAACCAGGAAGAGAGCTCTCACTACGAGGTGGCCATACTGGTGACTTGATCTTGGGCTTCCCAGCCTCCAGAACTGTGATAATAAATGTCTGTTGTTTTTAATCTACCCAGTCTATGGTATATTGTTATAGCAGCCCTAATGGATTAAGACCACATATTTCAAAATTTATCTGGAGAGTGGGGACTGTCTTATCGTTGCAAACTAAGAAGTTGGGTTGAGACAACATATGAAAGATTTTCTTTAAGTAGAAAGTTATGGATTATTGGATTTGAAAGTAGTAGATTGGTTAAGGAAAATGAGTACGTGTGTGTGTGCGTGTTTGCAGTGTGTCCCAAGTTTTTGTGCAGTTTAAAGATTTACTAACTCCAGAATTATAAACACTACAAACTTACAAAAACATCATTTGAAGGTTTAACTGTTACCAGATGCAAGTCTGTGTGCCTGATGCACAGTGAGGCTAAATACTGAAACATCAGAGTTTGGAGCAGAGAAGGGTTTATACAGTGCCATGCAAGAAGACACGTGGCTCATGCCCAGGAAAAACCCCAAACTCCCTGAAGGCTTTCAGCAAAGCCTTTTTAAAGGCAAGGTGAGGGAGGGGCATGGCTAATTGTTGCAAATATCTTGGTGTTGGATCCTTTGTTCTAGCAGCTGGCCAGATGGGTCAGATCCTGGTCAGGTCACGTGTTCCTGTAAACCTCCAACAAAACAATTATTATTCTCTGTTCTGCAACTTTTTATCTCCATGAATGGGCTCTTAAAAGTCAGAGCCTTAGCAATAGGCTATCCTGTATATTTCAGGCTATAGGCAACATTGTTTTCCAAAAAGTGCAGAGCCAGCCTGGGTCACAGGGATGGACAGAGTTAGCTCTGGCAACAAAGCATAAAGATTAAAGTAAAAAAGATCTAATGTGGAGTCAGATTTGTTCTTCCCTATTACATAACTATTTATCATTCTTTCATACTTATGAATTTTGAAAAATAAATTATTTTAATTTTTGTGTGTAGTTCCCTCTGATAGAAAATGAGGCAAAACATACACTATTCAAAATTCACAAAACTAAATAAGTGTAAACGAAATTCAAGTTCTATCCCTGGGTTTACACAAGACACAAACATGATGTGGGAAAGTTGGAGCTGAGGACAAAGGAAATCCTGAGTAAAAATGTCTGTGAAACAGCTAGTCTTCCAGGGTCAGCTTAAGATGTTCAAGAGTTATCAAATTGGTGGGCCTCAAGTAAAGGTCTCTAATGGATGAAGGAACCAGGTTCCAGATGCAATGAACAGAAAATTGGCTAAGGTCTCTCTGACAGGATGAGAGTAGTTGGAAGGAGGGATCTGGAAGCCCCAGGAGGGTGCAGGTGTCTGTGGGTCTGGATGGGAAGGCGGGGCAGTGATTCAGCCTATTTCTCTTATTGCCCCTCCCCCACACTCAGGAGCCCTTTGTGACAAGGCCACAGCTCTGTGATGCAGGCCTGGGGTTCTGCCATCAAGTGAACTCCCAGTGCTCTGTTGCCTGAGGGCAGCAATGCAATTCAGAAGATGGAGAATCTCTTTTCTTCGAAAAGCATTGTTGCTATGTGGCTGAGATGCAGCCCAACTTCCTGGGTGATTAATATCATCCTTGGGTTCCTGTGTGGACTGGTGCTCTTCCTAATGTTACTCCCCTGCTTCCAGAGTAATCCATTCTTAGCACCACCTAGGAAACATAGAAACATCAGGAAGGTAAGAAAGCTTTGGCTTAATCCCAGCAGAGATTATCTCTTTTTTTCTTATTCTTATTTCCACTTTTCTAAACCACCTAGAGAGACTCCTGAGATGGGAACTCTCAGAAAAGTATAGAACATCATCCTTCTAGGGAAAAGCCAGGCCAGAGAGGGGTTAGAGTGGGCATGAGGATTTCTAGCCTGAGATCTTAGACCAGGAGTTCAGGTATGGTAGAGGGCTCCAGGGCAAGTCCCAAATGCCGTGACTAATAATGGTCAAGGACTGGATTACTAAGAGTTCAATCTCTGCAGGAAGGCTGACCCCTGAGCCCTGGTTCACCAGCCACCTACCCGCAGCGGGTGTCACAAGTGAGACCTTCCTCTGTGTTGGGGCTGAGCCCCTGAGAGCCTGAGAGAAGAGGCTGGAGTGGAGGTCTGGCCTTGGGAAGCAGAATCCTATCTGACAAAGCTCACGTGAGCACTTAGGTCTGAGAATGTGTGTGTTTCTTGATCAGAGGAACAGTGACAGAAGAAATCTATGGTGATTAAAACTTTAAAAATCCTTCTTGGGCTTCCCTGGTGGTGCAGTGGTTGAGAGTCCCCCTGCCAATGCAGGGGACACGGGTTCGTGCCCCGGTCCGGGAAGATCCCACGTGCCATGGAGCGGCTGGGCCTGTGAGCCATGGCCGCTGGGCCTGTGCGTCCGGAGCCTGTGCTCCACAACGGGAGAGGCCACAGCAGTGAGAGGCCCGCGTACCGCAAAAAAAAAAACCCCAAAACAAAAAAAAAAACCTTCTTTGCACTCTTCAAAGAAGAAAAACTGAAAATATTGTTATCCACTTTAAAAATAAGTAAAAGGGGAAAAAAACCCACAGAGTTTTAGTTAAATGTAGAAAGTCATGTTGTTCATGAACACAGCTTGCCTAGATAGAGGACAGTGAGAGTTGGGTGTTCGCCCCTCATTTTTTCTTATCTCTCAGCATCAAGTAGAGCTGAAGGGGAGGAGCAGGAGTAGGAAGAAAAGTGGATCTTTGAAAGGTAAGCCTTTGCCATTCAGCCCTGCGCACCCCCGAGAGTTAGCTTCCATCTCTCCTAGTCCTGAGGGCCCAGCTTCATGGTCTCTGAGGATGCCAGTGGCAGAGCTTATTCCTCAGGAAACAGAGCCTGAGCCTAATTAACGTGGAAGCACTTTGCAAAGGACAAACCCTTTTCAAGTGAGATTTACCATCACTGTCAGGGACATGTGGCCTTGGACACTGATACTTGGGCTCCAGAGTCTAATCCTCCAAAGATTTCCCTTAAAGGGCCATTGCACTCAGCCTCCTGAAAGACTCTTAGGCCTCTGCCTTCACCACCATGACCCAGTCTCCTGATTTCCAGCTTGCAGAGATTGCCTGGAAGAACTGGAGGGGACTCACAACCTGGTTTCACTTCGGCAAAGGTAAAGAATCTTTCCCCTTCTCTCCTGGGTCGTCCTTCCTCCCAGAGCCTATAATGTGACCCCAGCCCTGGGAGGGGGAGCCATGGGAGGGCGTGGCTAAGGCCCTAGAGTGAGGGAGAGCAGGAGCTTTATGAAGTCAGTGTGGGGGTAGAGGAGGGTTCTTGGGCTGCAGGTCCCCAGCCCTGCCTGTCCTGTCCAGCCATCCTGGCCCCATCTGCTCTCCTATAGCTGCCTGGGGAGGCTTCCTGGCAAGGACAACTTTCATCAGCTCTCATGTCAAGACCCTCCTGGTGAGGCGTGCAAAGCAGTGCCTGCTGGAGCCTGTGGAAGACACTGCTTGAAGGGTTGGGAACCCTGCATGAACACCTCCTGTAGGGTTTCCTTCCTTGATCCAGACACTCGAGAGGTGCTGGAAGCACATATTATACGGTTTGGGGTAAAGCACAGGTGGACCCTACCCCTCAAGGTCCTCAAGGCCATAAATGTCTTTAAGTTGAAAAAGTTCCAACCCTCCACCGTTCTGCAGTTTGCCTCTTCCCCTGCAGCTACCTGTGTGTCTGGGTCCCACTCAACAGTCCAGTTTGCTGAGTTCCTGGAGAAACCTCCTCAGGCTCATTCAGGAGAGAAGGTGATAACAGAAGAGTCAGTTCCTACCCTGAAGAGGCCTCTCCTTGTCCCCTCAACTGTGTGTAAGGAAATCCAGAGTGCCCTGAGAGCGATTCCATCTGGTGACTACCATGGGCCCTCAAAGGCTTCTCTGACTGGACAGGAGGGCAGGCCACCTTCTCAGTCCCTCACACTCAGCCTTGTGGGCAGAACCTGGAAGAGTGAGACTGTGGAATGGGTCAAGAGGGACAGCCTAGAGCCAGGTCCAAGTTCAGCAATGGTCAGGAATGAGCCAAGAGAGGAGAGTGGTGGTCAGGCCTCAGGAGACCCCTGCCATAGGGTAACAGTGATGGAGGTGAACTTAGGATCCCAGTCTTTGAGAGGTGAAGAGGCCAGGGAGGCTGTGGAGGCCAAGGAGTCTCCTGCTCTTCAACCACAGTCTCGTGTTATCTTGGAAACCAAAGTGTTGACAAAATCCCAAACCACAAATGTACATATGAGGAGTTTAGAGGTGCCAGGGGCCAGTAAAAGTTTCCTACTACCTAGAATGTCTGTTTTCCAACATCCAGGTGAGCCATGCCTTAACATGGAGGTTGCTAGTGAGTTTAACTCCAAAGTAAAGGTACAGTCAGACAACCAGTTTCAGGACTTTCCCAAACACAGGTTCCTTGCTGCAGACAACTTGGCTTCTCAGGTGCCTCAGTGCCATCCCCAGAGAGTCCTCACCAGAGACAGGTTAGCTTCCCAGGAGCCAAGTGGCCTTATGGAAGCCCAAAGGAGCAACCTAGGGCAGCAGGAGCCCAAAACTTCAAAACTCCAAGACTCATGGAAGAGCCAGAGCAAGATGATTGCCCCTACTTACAAAAGAGAGGACTGTAGGAGGCATAAACCAGGAGAGCATGAAGAAAGGTTTAAAGAATTAGGGACCTCTCAAGCTGGAAGTATGAGCCGCCCTGCCCAGGTCAGGGGAATAACAGACTCTATTGGGAGCAGATGTCTCCAGCGCATGCCAGAGAAGAAACATAGCCCTCCAGAAAGCCTCTTCAGAAAAAGGATGAGGTTATTTTTAAAGTGGATTTTCCCCAAGAAAAAAGTCAATGGTCGAGATGTTCTGCAAAAAAAAAAAGCCCATATCAGCCACTGCCCAGAGTCACGGATCAGTCAAAAGCAGATCAATCTTGAAGAGTGAGACTGCTGAGGGTCAGGCACGCATGGCAGCTGTTGGACAGATCCTAGAAGAAAAAAGAGCAATTCACCATGGACTTCATGCCACAAAGTTAAATGAACACAAACTGGAATTCCAAGTCCCAGTATGTGGGTGTTTCTGCTACCATAGGCTTACCTCCTACCCAGAGCAAGGGAGAATGATGGGTTATACAGCCTGCAGTCATAAAGCCACCTCCAAGGGCCAGAGTTGTTCTATGAGGGAAAGGAAAGTCAGACACCAACATAGCTTGAAAAGTGTAAGGTTCGAAGATGAGCAGCTGGGCCTAAGGTGCCTCCCATCCTTGCCCCCCAAGAAGAGTTTGTTTCCAGTTAGTACCTGCCAGTATGGGCCAAGGATTCCAGGTGCCCCAGCCCGCCATCAACACTGTCCAAGGCATTGTCATCTTTGGGGAGGTGTCTTGCCTGGTCGACAGTAAAATCCTTCTTTAGTCTTCCCTTTAGTAGGAAAACATGTCTCCAAGTAAAAATTCAGTCCATGTAGAGAAAATGATTTTCTCATTAGCACGTCCAAGGTATTTAATGTTCCCCAATACATGTATATATATATATATATTTTTTTTTCTAATAAAAGCATAGTGTAATGGCTGCTGTCTGTGCTGTGCACTTTGTCTTCTAGAAGGGAGGGGCATGGAGGGAGGTTGACGGTAGCATCACAAGCTTGCTCCTTGTCTCGTGTCCCTTCATTGCACCTTATAATACTGTCATTACACAAACCAAAATTACTCTAACAATGAGACGGGAAAAACCTATGAAACCCACACCCAAGGATCTGGTTCAACCAGTCTTTCTCCTTCTTCTATGCTACTTTGAACTTTATGCAACTGTAGTGGATAGGTTTACACGATAGGGCCGGAGATTCCAATTCAGTCTCCAGGAAGTGTCAGAGCCAAGTGGATGGAAGTTTGGGGGGAATAGAGTATGGGCTCTGAGTTCAGAAACAGGAGAAAGCTTGCCCCTGGATCTCTTGGTAGGGAATATACAACATCTGCTCTTAAGAGTTCCTTCTCTCTCTGATGAAGGCTGGGATTGAGATACGCCCTATGAACCCCTTTTAGCTTAGCCATAATAAAATGTACAGCATCACCCTCCCCCACCTCTGTTTTTCCTATACTTTAGAGCAGCAGCAAGGATGGCATTTCCAGCTCTGTGTGTGTAGGTGGGGGGAGTATCAGGGAGGCTGCTGAGGGCTGTGTTGAGTCCAGTCCCATATAAATGAATGGCTATGTTCATGGGTCACCTACCTTCCACTCTATGTTAACCCCAGAGAAGGAGTTTTGGATGAATGGAATAGGGGTGTGACTGTGGGTAGTAACTATCTGATGGTCAAACACTGTGAATTTAGGGTGGGATGTAGGTGTAGAAAAATCACTGGATCCAAGGAAGGAGGCAAAGTGGTACCAGATTCCCATAAATGTGCAGTTCTGAAAGAGCAGCCCCCTGACTACAACCACCATCTAAAGGCCTAAAGGGGAGGAAACGTTAAGGGTCCAGTAGCTCATCATGGCCCCACCCCAGGGTCTCTACCCTATTCCAACTCTAAGATCACAGACCTAGAGAAACCACCTTTAGGTCAAAACAGAAAGTCAAACTTATAGAAGTAAAGCAAATCAGGGAAGGTTAATCTCTTAATACTATATTTAATAAGCTTACACATCATCACCTCTTGACTTATAGAAAGGATAACTTAACAATAGGTGTAAAAGCCAGGACTAGGGAACTTGGGATGTGACTCCTAGTCTGGTGACCTTCACATAAACACATGGCCCAAGGACTGCTCCAGGGGAGAGGTGGGGACTGGCTTGTGATTGTGTAGTAAGCCTTGCCTGTCTCCCAGTCCTTGATCACCCCAGAGCCTGGCAGGTGAAGAAGCAATCAGACAGGATTTGTGGTGGTGTGGAGGTGACCTGTGCAAAGTGGATGAGGCAGGGTGCAATCCAGGAGTGTTCCACTGATCTGCTTCTGGCACAGCTTTTCTTGTCTCCTGACCCCCATCCATATGGAAAAGCAGGGAGATGAGGAAGAATTTCTCTAGAGTGATTTGGTGCTTTCTGCCATGTGCAGGGCGCATGGTGGACACAGCTCCAGGTGGTGTCTTTCTCAGTGTGGAGATTTCTGTTCCAGCTGATGCCCCTGATCCAGATGACAACAGAAATGGACCCCATCCCCCATCCCTGTCAGGCCCCTCAACACGTGGAAATGCTGTGACCTGGGGTGGAGGGGGCAGAGTGAGCACAGGACTGCTCACACCCCTGGTTTCTCCCTGGAGCCAGGCCCTACCTCTGGGCCCCAATTCCCAAGGCAACCTCCAGAATGGGCACAGCAGTGAGAGTGGAGCCAGGACTTGTGGGAGGGGTCGGTACCCAGAGGAAAGAGTTGACAGGGCTGGGACCTGAGCCTGGCTGCTGCTGGGTCCTCTCAGGGGCACCCAGAAGTGAGTTCTGGGAATATGGGGAAGCTGGACTTGGACCCCTCGGCTCCTGCTGGGAGAGTGCCACAGACAGGTGATGCTGATGGAACAGCAAGAAAACAGAAAGAAGCAAGTCCCTTTGCCCTTCTCTTGCTGCTCCATCTTCCATAAGGTACAGTAAGACAAGAAATTGAGAGACCAAAAGAAAAAAAGAAATGGAGAGACCCAGAGACAATACACAAAGACTTCACAGACACACCTCTCAAGAGAGACTTCTCACGCAAACACCTTTCTCAGAGATCACATACTGAGACCTCACACAGGGACCTCATGTTGCTTCACAGACCCTCAGACAGAAACCTAGCACAGATTTAACAGATTTCCCAGAGATACCTTCCAAAGGGACCTCATACAGAGACTTCACACAGAGATCTCACCCAGAGACAACACACAGAGACTTGGCAAAAAGACCTCACAGAGACCTCACATCTATTCTTCAGTATCCATTGACAAGTCTTTCTTAGTGAATATGAAACCACTTAGCAAACTGGCAGCATGATAAATATATCATCAGTTGTGCCCCTCTGAGATCCACCAGACACTCACTGTCAGCATTACTCTAAATGGGGAAATGTTTGAGAAGTTTTGTTCTTTTGTAATGTCACTGCCTCTGAACAAAAGAATTATACATTCCAAATGCAGATTTGCAAATTTCATTGTTAGGTGTTCATTAGCTTGAAAATCACAAATTACATTTTTTTATTTTTATTTATTTTAGAAGAATGAAGAAAATAATGTTTATTTCTTAGAAATGCATGTAGTACTCTATTTTTTATTTTTAAAAATTTTTATTGGAGTATAGTTGATTTACAAATTTGTGTTCGTTTCAGGTGTACAGCAAAGTGAGCCAGTTATACATATACATATGTCCACTTTTTTTAAAGATTCTTTTCCCATATAGGCCATTACAGAGTATTGAGTAGAGTTCCCCGTGCTATACAGTAGGTTATTATTATCTATTTTATATATAGTAGTGTGTATATGTCAATCCCAATCTCCCAATTTATCCTTCCCCCCTTATCTCTTGGTAACCATAAGTTTTCATTTGTACCCTTTTTTTTTAGGAGAATCACAAATTTTAAGCACAACTAAAACACTGTCAGTCTCCAGTGAGGGAAAATATTTGTCCAGTTTTAGTTATCATCCAGTCAAATGGTATCTGGCACGTTTTTTACTTTATTGAGGACAAAACTTAAACTTGAGATGGCTTACTTGTTTCCTTTGGAAACATAAGAAAAACCTGCAACAAAGGTACTCTAGGAATGAAATAAACCAAGAAAGAAGCATCCGGACTCACATTCACTTCCCAGAGGGCTGTGTAACTAGCACATTATTTTGCACATAATAGCTTGCATCAGGTTTGTGGGGTTTGCTTTATTTTTTAACAGGCCAATAATCATGTGAGGATTTTTCACAAGTCAAATTTCTGGTTTTAAATTTTACATTCTGGCAAAATTATGCTTCTGAATATTATTTTATTTCTTAAAATGTGGCAATGCCCTAAAATGATATTACACAATCATAACGTTCAGCTAACATACTTAAAAAGATGGGCTATTAAGGCTTCATTCTTAAATAGTTCTATGAAATGCACATTTTCTAAGACATGCAGTTAGGATCCATTTTATATTCATTATAGGGTTAACACATTGCTTTAAAAATTTTTGAAAGATTATAAAATATATGACTTAGCCTATGCTTGACATTATACATGTTACCTCATAAAATTACTGAGGGAAGGATATCTTAATATCTGAATTGAAGGTAGTCTACATTTAATCTACATTTGGCTCATAACAATGAATAATGAAAGGCTTTCATTTATTATATATCTCACACTTTCCAAAGGGTACACTTCTAAAAGACTACTGATTTCTCACTGCTAATAAGCAACCTATTGTCCTTGCCTTGGTAAAATCTATTTTAATGACAGCTGGTTGTCTCCCAGATTATCCATTGGTATTACAGCATCACGGTCTTTTAAGAGGAGCAGGGCTGACACGAGGACTCTTTGGGCTTATTTCTACAAGAAATTTAGTTTTTCTATTCTCCTAATTAAAAAATGTATAAGTATTAATTTTTCACTTTACTCCCTTATGTCGTTGAATCAGAAAACAATGGACTATGGTCATGTATGTCATCTAATACTCCATCAGATCACTTTTTTTTTAATAGTGCAGCTTACTCAGGTAACTTTACTGATCAGAACAAAATGGAATCAATTAGGAAAAAGTTCATACAGGAAAATATCCTTTTCAAAGTTGACTATTTTAACACAGTTAAATAAGCGATTATTTTTTAATCCTTTGAGTTAAAATTGTTCAGGGTGGCCAAGAAAGTCTGGAAACATGAAAAATGTCCATAAAAGCACTTTATTACTATAATACGTTGAATGTGTTGCTCCTCATTATTAATTCACAGTTCATTAAGCTGGGCAAAATTACAATGAGCAATGTGCATTAAAGCAAAATTCCCATCAATCATTTTCCATCTGTCATACATTGTGTCAGATGATTTGTGTGTCTAATTTTCATGGAAAAACTTGTACTTTTACTCCAGAATAAGAAATCAAGGGGGATCAATCTATTAGAAAGATATTAATATTCCCAGACTCTGTGGCCTTCAGTATTTTCTTTTTAAGAAGATTCACCTACTGCAAATCTTATAAATATTTTTACCATTTAATATGCCCAGACAAAATGGATACAAAAATTAGATAAAAGAGAAAACAACAAAAACAGATCCCCTTTGTTTTCAAAACATTTGATGTTTACATCAAAATATTTTGTTGAAAATGAAGTGATTTTTAATCTATAGTTAAAAGACACTATAATGATATTTAGAACATATTACAGATCTGGATTTTTACAAATAGATTTTTATTTAAAACAGGTCTCACACTGATATCAATAAACCAGGCACTCTAGAACAAAATGTGGAGAGATGGCAATTATGCGATGACTTCTTAATACTCCAAGGGAAAAAGAGTTTTTCCAAAGTAGTCCATCTACAATATTAACCCTTAATATCTACTCCCCTTGATAGGTTTCAATATTATTTTCTGTTTTATACACATTTACTTTATAATTAACTCCTACAGGAGGACATTTCTGGAAATGTTCCCAGATATCTACAGCCACACTTTCTGTCATGATCACACCATGGAAAAAGTAGGGAACATCCAGATCCTGATGATCCAGGGGTTTCATAATTACCCCTTTGAGGTCAGTCAGAATCAGAATCATTCCCAGAACAGGGTCGGTCTTTACATTTGTGCCCCTAGACATGCAGATTGTAACACTACCCACCCAAAGGCAAGTTGTCTTCCTTACTCAGGTTTGCAGGGGAACCACTCACTGTGGTAGCTAGAAGAGTCCGTTGCCCCCACCTCGGACCTGCATTCTGTACTCTCCACAGACACATCGTACTACAAATATACAAGTGGTGCTGATGAAACTTCCAGAAAGCTATAAAATAATGCATGCCAGGCACGGTAGATGAGGATTTAGAAAATGCTAACATCTTCTCTAGGAAATAAAGGTGACATACCTATGTGGCTTTAAGCATTTTTGTGCATTAGCTGGCCTCCTGGATCTGGGAAACAGCATCTGATTTTAAAGTTTCTCAGCCTCATTCTCTGCAGTGAAATCTGAAGCTCTTCCTTCCTTCTCTGAGTCCTGAAGCTGGAATTGATAGTCTGCTCTCTGTGATTTCTCTCTACCATTTGTTTCCAATGACCACTTCAACTCAGATATCTCTCAATTCAGGGATCACTCCTAAACTTCAGGAGGAAGGTCACTGCCCTTTTTATTCCCGCCACAATTTTATGCTAGTGACCCTTTACAGTGTCAATAAACTTATTTTGTAGAATGTGCCCTCTGGACTCCACCTGCTCAATCTGTTTTTTGGGCAAATCATTTGTTACTTAGCTAAACAAATTTTATAAAATCATATTTCATAAAATTGTATTTTATAAAATGTTATTTTCTTATTTTATAAAATTGGTAAATCTAGGGATTTAGGCTTAATTATTATTTTTTAAAATGTTGGTATTCATTTTGACAATTTTTCTCTTTTTACATATATCAGAAAATATGTTAAGAACTCAACTGTGAAGATACCACAATTTTTATTTTTTTTCACTTTTCGTACTTAACTTTTATAACAAACCTTTATTATTGCACAGGAAACATGAAAGTTTGTTCCTTGGAAAACATCAGTCTTAAGAACGTACTAAGTTAAAGCTTAGCATGTTAGATCTGCGAGTAGCCTTGCCTTTTTTTTTTTTTGCGGTACGTGGGCCTCTCACTGTTGTGGCCTCTCCCGTTGCAGAGCACATGCTCCGGACGCGCAGGCTCAGCGGCCATGGCTCATTGGCCCAGCCGCTCCGCGGCATGTGGGATCTTCCCAGACCGGGGCACAAACCCGTGTCCCCTGCATCGGCAGGCGGACTCTCAACCACTGTCCCACCAGGGAAGCCCAACCTTGTCTTTTTTTTAATGTTTTTTCTGAATTGTTAAAAAAAAAAAAAAAGCCTTAAGAGCTTAGGAACAGAAGCAAATTGAGAATTAAAATCCAAATCATTCAAATGAAGTTTGTCAGAACAGTTTGTGTGTGGAGAGGACAGCTTCTAGGCACTTCAGAGAAACCAGCAGGACAGAATTGAGAATATCCAGCACCTTACAGGGCTTCTCACAGAAATGCTTTAATGCAAAGAGGTGACTAGATTTCACAGGGAAACCAGGGAGAGGATGCAGAGATAATTAAATCACATTCAAGCACCTGTTTACCTGGGAGGTAAGTTCCTTCATATTGTGGTCAGATGCTGTTTAGGGGGACACTGGTGCAGGGCAGGTGTTGGGAGGATGAACTCTTTTCTGAGTGATTTTGCAAGTGTGAAAATTCATCCAACAGAGATGCTAGAAAATTTTGCTCCTAGTAGCGAGCGTCCAACATGATATTTTGGGACAAAAATATGCATTTGGAAGAATTTTTCACAAAAGAGCAGTGATGGGAGGAAAAGATACATATGGGCCTGGCTAGTAATATTCTTCCTTCACAATTTTCTTGTGGGTCCCTGAGGCCTGCTGCGACTGCTTGGAGACCTGGTCCCCAAGCAATGGCCCTCTTTGTCATACTCAGGGTAACCCAGGAAGTTGCTTGTCTGAAGCAGAAAAGGTTCTCCCTTCCACTCATGTCCTCTTGCTGATCAGATGAACACATGGCATCATCTACAGCTGAGAGGTGTTTGTTAACTAGCTTTGTTTCATAGGACACAACTCATATATACTCTACAGTAATGTTTATCCCTGTCTTTTATAATCTCAAGGTAAGAAGTAATCAGTGTTAAAATCATTCTACTGGAATAACAAAGCACATGATTTTTTTTCCCTAATAGTGATTGTATTTGTTTGCTAGGGCTGCCATAACAAAATACCACACTGGCTACTAGGTGGCTTAAACAACAAAAATATATTTTCTCATAGTTCTAGAGGCTAGAAGTCCAAGATCAAAATATCAAGTTTAGTTTCCTTGAGGTCTCTCTCCTTTGATGGCTACCTTCTCGCTGTGTCCTCACATGGTTGCCCCTCAGTCTGTGCATGTCTGTGTTCTAAAATTCCCCCCTTATAAAGATACAAGTCATATTGGATTAGAGTCCATCCATATGATCATTTTACCTTAATTTTCTCTTCCAAAGCAGTATTTCCAAGTAGAAGTTAAGCTTACTGTACAAGCAATCAGGTATTTAATAAGAGGCATTGCTATGGAGACAAAAAAACAATGGTTAATAATTGAGGCAAATTTCGGATCAGTTTTTGAGTTCTGAGGGTAGACAGTTGAGAAGATCTCTAAATGTCAGGGTTAAAGCATCTTTTGTAGTTTGAATGTCCATCAGATGTTCAGGTAAACTTTCTGAGTGGTCCATATAGCAACAGGAACGAAGAAGATTGTCTAAACATGAGCTGCTGTGGAGATTTCTCTGAAGTTTATATTAAGGTATCTACCTTCAGTATGCAGGACTTCAGAAAAAAAAAGCAGTTTTAGTTGCAATGATTCCAAGTCAAAAGGGTGGGAGAAAATTTGGAAACACTAGTTTGGAGAGTTGTAGTCAGGTAGTGGAGGAAACTAGAAAAATTCAGGATACAGTACAGTTTTCAGGTAATTAACAAAACTTCAAGGAAAATTAATAGCACTAGAATCTAATATCCACAATACGTATTTTGGTTTCTATTGAAAGATAATTTTTCCCTCTAAAATCACCCTCATTTCTATCAAAGATAGCCAAATTAAGACAAATTTGTTTGCAAAATAAGTCTAGATTCAATAAACTTGGTCTTATTTATATAAGTATAGCAAGGATTGTGACTGACCATATAGGCTTGTTTTTTATTTTTATTTTTTGCTTTTATTAAGAGAATTTATTGCCTCTCTCTCCTCCCAATAGCTCAAACGTGAAGAAGCAACATCAGAGGAAGACAGACAGACAAATGGCTCTTTGAGTTTGTCCTTCTTGGCATTGGTGAAGGAAGAGGCAGCTTTCTCAAAGTTTTTATCTGCTTAATTGGATGTAGTGGAGAAAGGGAACAAGGAAAGTCAGAGGATAAGTGAACAGGCTCTGCACCTACCAAGGATGTGTTATCCTCCTAATCGTCCCAGTAGGAATATTCCATTCATGTTCTTTGATCTGATCCTTGCATTGGAAGACACTTCTTTTTTTAATCTCTTTTTTAAATTTAATTTTTATTTTATATTGAAGTATAGTTGATTTACAATGTTGAATTAGTTTCAGGTGTACAGCAAAATGATTCAGTTATACATATACATATATCCATTCTTTTTCAGATTCTTTTGCCATATAGGTTATCACAGAATATTGAGTAGAGTTCCCTTTGCTATACAGTAGGGTCTTGTGGATTATCTATTTTATATATAGTAGTGTGTATATGTGAATCCAAACTCCTAATTTATCCCTCCCCATACCTTTTCCCTTTAGTAACCATAAGTTTGTTTTTTAAGTCTGTGAGTCTGTTTCTCTTTTGTAATTAAGTTCATTTGTATCATTTGTTTAGATTCCACAGATAAGTGATATCATATGATATTTGTCTTTCTCTGAATTACTTCACTTAGTATGATAATCTCTACATCAATTCATGTTACTGCAAATGGCATTATTTCATTCATTTTTATGGCTGAGTAATATTCCATTGTATATATGTTCCACATCTTCTTTATCCATTCATCTGTCAATGGACATTTAAATTGCTTTCATATCCTGGTTATTGTGAATAGTGCTGCACTGAACACTGGGGTGCATGTATCTTTTGGAAGTATAATTTTCTCCAGATACATGCCTAAGAGTAGGATTGCTGGATCATATGGTAGTTCTATTTTTAGTTTTTTAAGGAATCCCATAATATTCTCCATAGTGGTTGAATCAATTTACATTCCCACCAACAGTGTAGGAGGACTCCTTTTCTCCACACCCTCTCCAACATTTTTGTAGTCTACAGTTTGTAGACTTTTTGATGATGGTTACTCTGACTGGTGTGAGGTGATACCTCATTGTAGTTTTGATTTGCATTTCTCTAATAATTAGTGATGTTGAGCAGATTTTCATGTGCTTTTTGCCCATCAGTATGTCTTCTTTGGAGAAATGTCTGTTTAGATCTTCTGTCCATTTTTTGATTGGGTTGTTTGCTTTTTTGATATTGAGCTGCATAAGCTATTTGTATACTTTGGAGATTATTCCATTGTCAGTCCCATCATTTGCAAATATTTTCTCCCATTCTGTAGGTTGTCTTTTTGTTTTGTTTATGGTTTCCTTTGCTGGGCAAAAGCTTTTAAGTTTTATTAGGTCCCATTTGTTTATTTTAGTTTTTGTTTTCTTTCCTCTAGGAGGTGGATCCAAAAAGATATTGCTGCTGTGAAAGAGTGTTCTGCCTGGATTTTCCTCTAAGAGTTTTATAATATCCCATCTTACATTTAGGTCTTTAATGCATTTTGAGTTTATTTTTGTCTGTGGTGTTAGAAAATTGTTCTAATTTCATTTTTTTTTACATGTAGCTGTCCAGTTTTCCCAGCACCACTTATTGAAGAGACTGTCTTTTCTACATTGTATATTCCTGCCTCCTTTGTCATAGATTAATTGACCATAGTTGTGTGGGTTTACTTCTGGGCTTTCTATTCTGTTCCATTGATCTATATTTCTGTTTTTGTGCAAGTACCATACTGATTACTGTAGCTTTTAATATAGTCTGAAGACAGTGAGCCTGATTCCTCCAGCTCCATTTTGCTTTCATAGTATGCTTTGGCTATTTGGGGGTTTGTGTTTCTATACACATTTAAAATTTTTCTGTTCTAGTTCTGTGAAAAATGCCATTGGTGGGGGCTTCCCTGGCGGTCCGGTGGTTGGGACTTCACCTTCCAATGAGGAGGATGCAGCTTCGATCCCTGGTCAGGGAGCTGGGATCCCACATGCCATGCAACCAAAACAAACAAACAAACAAACAAACAAAAACCAAAAATCAAAGCATAAAACAGAAGCAATATTGTAACAAATTCAATAAAGACTTTAAAAATGGTCCACATGAAAAAAGTCTAAAAAAAAAAATTCCACTGGTAATTTAACAGGGATTGCATTGAATCTGTAGATTGCCTTAAGTAGTATAGTCATTTTGACAGTATTGATTCTTCCAATCCAAGCACATGGTATATCTCTCCATCTGTTTGTGTCACTTTCGATTTCTTTCATCAGCATCTTAGAGTTTTCAGAGTACAGGTCTTTTGTCTCCTTAGGTAGATTTATTCATAGGTATTTTTTTTCTTTTTGATGTGATGGTAAATGGGATTCCTTCCATAATTTCTCTTTCTGATCTTTTGTTTTTAGTGTATAGGAATGAAAGAGATTTCTGTGTATTAATTTTGTATTCTGTGACTTTACTGAATTCATTGATGTGGTGTATCACACTGATTGATATGTGGATATTGAAAAATCCTTGCATCCTTGGGATAAATCCCACTTGATCATGGTGTCTGATCCTTTTAATGTGTTGTTGGATTCACTTTGCTAGTATTTTGTAAATGATTTTTGAGTCTATGTTCATCAGTGATATTGACTTCTTTTTCTTTTTTTGTA
The DNA here is from genome assembly GCF_964341445.2 of Mesoplodon mirus. Lineage (NCBI taxonomy): Eukaryota > Metazoa > Chordata > Mammalia > Artiodactyla > Ziphiidae > Mesoplodon > Mesoplodon mirus. The sequence continues at coordinate 2,125 of NW_028294949.1, read as the reverse complement.
GTACCTTTGTTTGGTTTTGGTATCAGGGTGATTATGGCCTCATAGGATGAGTTTGGGAATGTTTCTTCTTCTGAAATTTTATGGAATAGTTTCAGAAGAACAGGTGTTTAGTGTTCTCTAAATGCTTGAGAGAATTCACCTGTGAAGCCATCTGATCTTGGACTTCTGTTTGTTGGGAGTTTCTTTTTTTTAAATAAATTTTTTTAAATTAATTTATTTATTTATTTTATTTTTGGCTGCATTGGGTGTTTGTTGTTGTATGTAGGCTTTCTTTTTTTAGTTGTGGCAAGCGGGGGCTACTCTTCATTGCGGTGCATGGGCTTCTCATTGCGGTGGCTTCTCTCGTTGCAGAGCATGGGATCTAGGCACGTGAGCTTCAGTAGTTGTGGCATGCAGGCTCAGCAGCTGTGGTTCGTGGGCTCTAGAGAGCAGGCTTAGTAGTTGTGACCCATGGGCTTAGTTGCTCTGTGACATGTGGGATCTTCCTGGACCAGGGTTCAAATCCATGTCCCCTGCCTTGGCAGGTGGTTTCTTAACAACTGCGCCACCAGGGATGCCCTGTTGGAGTTTCTTAATCACAATTTCAATTTCAGTACTTGTGATTTGTCTGCTCATATTTTCTATTTCTTCCTGGTTCAGTCTTCGAAGGTTGTACCTTTCTAAGAATTTGTCCATTTCTTCTAGGTTGTGCATTTTACAGGCATATAGTTTCTTGTAGTAGTCTCTTATGAGCTTTTGTATTTCTGTGGTGTCCATTGTAACTTCTTTTTTATTTCTAATTTTATTGATTTGAGCTCTCCCCATTTTTTTCTTGATGATGCTGGCTAATGGTTTATCAATTTTATCTTTTCAAAGAACCAGCTACTAGTTTCATTGATCTTTCCTACTGTTTTCTTTGTCTCTCATTTATTTCTGCTCTGATCTATATGATTTCTTTCCTTCTACTAAATTTGGGTTTTGTTTGTTCTCCTTTCTCTAGTTGCTTTACTTATAAGGTTAGGTTGTTTATTTGAGATTTTTCTTGTTTCCTGAGGTAAGATTTTATCACTATAAACTTCCCTTTTAGAAATGCTTCTGCTGCATCCCATAGGTTTTGGAACTTCGTGTTTTTGTTTTCATTTGTAGGTATATTTTTAATTTTTGCTTTGATTTCTTCAGTGATACATTGGTTGCTTATAGCATATTGTTTAGCCTCCATGTATTTGTGTTTTTTACAGTTTTTTTCTCGTAGTTGATTTCTAATCTCATAGCATTGTGTTTGGAACAGGTGCTTCATATGATTTCAATTTTCTTAAATTTACCAAGGCTCACTTTGTGGCCCAGTGTGTGATCTATCCTGGAGAATGTTTCGTGTGCACTTGAGAAGAATGTGTATTCTGCTGCTTTCAGATGGAATGCTCTATAAATATCAATTGATTTCTTCTGGTCTAATGTGTCATTCAAGGCCTGTGTTTTCATATTGATTTTCTGTCTGGATGATCCGTCCATTGATGAAAGTGGGGTGTTAACATCCCCCAATACTATTGTGTTACTGTCAATTTCTCCTTTTATGGCTATTAGCATTAGCCTTATATATTGAGGCGTTCCTGTGTTGGGTGAATATATATTTACAATTGTTGTATCTTCTTCTTGGATTGATTCCTTGATCATTATGCAGTGTCCTTCTTGGTCCTTGTTACAGTCTTTATTTTAGAGTCTATTTTGTCTGATATGACTATTGCTACTCTGGCTTTCCTTTGATTTCCATTTGTATGGAATACCTTTCTTTTACCCTCCCACTTTCAGTCTGTGTGGGTGTCTAGATCTAAAGTGAGTTTCTAGTAGGCAGCATATATATGGTTCTTGCTTTTGTATCTATTCAGCCAGTCTATGTCTTTTGGTTGGAGCATTTAGTCTATTTACTTTTAATGTAATTATCAATATGTATGTTCTTATTGTCATTTTGTTCATTGTTTTGGGTTTGTTTTTGTAGCTCTTTTTTCTTCCCTTCCTCTTTTGTTCTCTTCCCTTGTGGTTTGATGACCATCTTTAGTGTTGCATTTGGGTTGCTTTTTCTTTGTGTATCTATTGTAGATATCTGGTTTGCATTTCCCATGAGGTTTTGATATAGCAGAGTGTATATATA